>NC_069502.1:479195788-479488288 GCF_027579735.1 Bombina bombina | reverse complement strand
TCTATCGTAGAGAATAATTTGTGACAACTGACGTTAATGTCCCTTCTATAACATTCTGAATGGCATAGAAGAGTTTGCCTCTTTCCCGTTATACAAAATTAAATCAACTACACTAAATCAGAAATGTTTTGGCTGTATTAAAACAAGGATAACACATTTGCAGAAGTCACACCCTCTCTTCTCTTGCTTACACACCAGTATCAACAACTGTCTTAACCAAACCCACAGCTTCTGGTCACAAAAGGAATACTTTGTGTGGATACACTCAGCTCAAGTCTCAGTCCCCGAGTGACTTGCTCTTACGTATAGAAAGTATAATGTCCGTCCAATCTGATCTTTCACTATCCACATGTTGCTTCAGGGGTGCTGACTTTTGCAATCATCCTGCTATAAATACCAGCAAATCCATAAACTCAGTGCTCCGGTATTGAGTATTCTACTTTGAGAACTTCTGATTCTTTATCCAGTTTTTGACCTTAGCTATAGTTTCACCCTCTTTGTTTTCCACCAGCCTTGTCCTTGACCTGAATTTGCCTCTGGTCCTCCTAGTACCAGACTATTGGTTTTGTCTCACAGTCTCTATGTCTAGTCTATTGTGGTATTTGCTAAACTCAGCATGGGCATTCAGTTATCCATCAGGAATTACAGAGCTACAGAAACTGCCACTGGTATTTACCAGTAATCCCATGAACCTGCTTACTAAGCCACACATCCTGACTGCTACTTACTAATCCTCACTGTGACTGTTGCTTACAGGTAATTCTATCTTTGTTGCTTACTGGTACCCCTGCACAATTGTATGCCAGGTTACAGATCTGGTGACTGTTTTAACTAGTAGCCAAGCGTGCAAACCACTGAAAGTTAGCACCATGAAGTACACAGGAAACAGACTTCCAGAACTAAATATGATCACCAATGAACACAGTCAAGATTAAAGTTCCCTCAGAGGAACCAAATATGTATACATGACTAATAAGTTAAAGTGAATGTAAATTTTGATGCTTAAGTGCCCGGTTTTTAAATATTCGATTAAAGGGACAGTCTAGTACAAATTAAACTTTCATTATTCAGATAGGACTTTTAATTTGAATCAACTTTCCAATTTACTTGTATCATCAAATTTGCTTTTTTCTCTTGGTATTCTTAGTTTAAACTAAATATAGGTAGGCTCATATGCTAATTTCTAAGCCTTTGAGGGCTGCCTCTTATCACAGGCTTATTAAATCTCTTTTCAACACAAAGAGACAGAAAGTACACATGGGCCATATAGATAACACTGTGTTCAGGCACAGGGGGTTATTTAAGATTTAGCACAAAACAATGCTAAATTTAAGACAATAGATAATAAACAGTCATGTGATCAGGGGGCTGGAAGAAGGTTCCTAGATACAAGGTAATCACAGAGGTAAAAAGTATATTAATATAACTGTGTTGGTTATGCAAAACTGGGGAATGAGTAATAAAGGGATTATCTATCTTTTAAAACAATAACAATTCTATGGTAGACTGTCCCTTTAAAAACAGGGGCACTTTAATTCATCAAAATTTACATTTCACTCCTGTTGTGAAAAAAAAAAAAAAAAAACTAAAAAAAAAAAAACTTACCTTTTAATCTTCACAGCAGCTCCAGCTTCCTCCGGTCGTTGCAAGCCATTTCTAATGGCAGAAATGATGGATAGGTCATCCTCCAATCACAGCTTCCCCCCGGGGAAATCAGTGTCTGATTCAACGCTGTGATTGAGGAAGCTGGATTCCTCATTTTAGACCCAGGAAGAGGCTTTGCAACAGTTGGAGGAAGCTGGAGCGGCTGTGAAGATTAAAAGGTACGTTTTTTTTTTTCACAACAGGAGTGAAATGTAAATTTTGATGAATTAAAGTGCCCCTGTTTTTAATCGAATTTTTAAAAACTGGGCATTTTAGTATCAAAATTTACGTTCACTTTAATGTTTGGGGGGGGGGGGGGAAACAACATATTGAAATAAGAATGATTTTATAGGTTTTATAAAATGAATACTCACTTTTCTACCCATAGTACAGATACCAGTTTAACTCCTGTTTTGACTGCCTTGGCCCATGTTCCTTGATTACCATCTTTAAAAACTACATGTGTAACCTGTTTGTTGAAAGTTTTAGAAATCTGAAGGAAAAAAAAAAAAAAAAAAAAAAAAGGAGAGAAACATTAAAACAGACAGGTATTGTGCGTAATTAAAAGTGAGTGTAAAAAGATGTCAGGAATTAAACCTTAAAGTGCCATAAAACATGTTGAGATTTGTGCATATCCTAAAATGGCTAATTAAATAAAAATAGTTTAAAAATTGCTGGCAAGTGTTTTAAAATATTTTTCAAAAATCAACAAAAACAAAATTTATGCTTACCTGATAAATTTATTTCTTTGACACGATGAGTCCACGGATCATCTCAATTACTAATGGGATATTCACCTCCTGGTCAGCAGGAGGAGGCAAAGAGCACCACAGCAGAGCTGTTAAATAGCTCCTCCCTTCCCTCCCACTCGTCATTCAACCGAAGTTAGGAAGAGAAAGGAAAAGCCAAGGTGCAGAGGTGTCTGAAGTTTACATAACCCACAACCTGTCTAACAAGAACAGGGCGGGCCGTGGACTCATCGTGTCAAAAAAGAAATACATTTATCAGGTAAGCATAAATTTTGTTTTCTTTTTTATGACACGATGAGTCCACGGATCATCTCAATTACTAATGGAAACTAATACCAAAGCTAGAGTACACAGATGATACGGGAGGGACAAGACAGGGAACCTAAACGGAAGGTACCACTGCTTGAAGAACCTTTCTCCCAAAGGCGGCCTCAGCTGAGGCACAAGTAAAAAAAGTAAAACTTTGAAAAAGTGTGAAGAGAGGACCAAGTAGCAGCCTTGCAAATCTATTCCACAGAAGCATCATTTTTGAATGCCCCACAGGAAGCAACAGCTCTTGTGGAACGATCCGTAACTCTCTCTGGAGGTTGCTGTCCAGCAGTCTCATATGCAAAGTGGATGATACTCTTTAGCCAAAAAGAAAGGGAAGTAGCCGTAGCTTTCGGACCCTTGCGTTTCCCTAAGAAAACCACAAAGAGGAAGACTGACGAAAATCTTTAGTCGCCTGTAGGTAATACTTTAAAGCACGAACCACGTCCAAATTGTGCAAAAGTCGTTCCTTCTGAGGAGGAGGATTAGGACACAAAGAAGGAACAACAATCTCCTGGTAAATGTTCCTGTCAGAAACAACCTTAGGAAGAAATCCCAGCTTACGCAAAACAACCTTATCCGAATGGAAGATAAGGAGATTCACACTGCAAAGCCGAGAGTTCAGAGACTCTACGAGCAGAGGAAATAGCAACTAAATAAAACTTTCCAAGATAACATCTAAAGAATGCATAGGCTCAAATGGAGGCCGTTGGAGAACATTAAGAACTAAATTCAGACTCCAAGGAGGAGTAACCGGTTTGAACACAGGCCTAATTCTAACCAAGGCCTGACAAAAAGACTGAACGTCTGGAACATCTGCCAGATGTTTATGCAACAAAATAGAAAAAAGCAGAGATTTGACCCTTCAGAGAACTTGTCAATAATCCTTTTTCCAATCCTTCTTGGAGAAAAGACAAAATATAGATATTTACGCCATATCTTATAATAAATTCTTCTGGTTACAGGTTTACGAACCTGGATCATGGTCTCAATGACCGATTCAGAAAAACCCTGCTTAAACAGAATTGAGCGTTCAATCTCCAAGCAGTCAGCTTCAGAGAAACTAGATTTGGATGAAGAAAGGGTCCTTGAATTAGATGGTCCTTCCTCAGCGTTAGACTCCAAGGTGGTTGAGATGACATGTCCACCAGATCTGCATACCAAATCCTGCGAGGCCAGGCTGGTGCAATGAGTATCACCAATGCCTTCTCCTTCTTGATTCGAGCAATCACAGAGGAAGAAGCGCAAACGGACTGAAGGTCCAAGGAACCGCCAAGGCATCTATTATTTCCGCCTGGGGATCCCTGGACCTTAAACCGTATCTCGGGAGCTTGGCATTCTGACACGATTCCATTAGATCTAATTCCGGCTGACCCCACTTGCGGATCAGGCTGGCAAACACTACCGGATGGAGTTCCCACTCCCCCGGATGAAAAGTCTGCCTGCTCAGGAAGTCTGCCTCCCAGTTGTTCACCTCTGGGATGTGGATCGCTGACAGCCAACAAGAGTGAGTCTCCGCCCACTGGATTATCTTGGATACCTCTCTCATCGCTAAGGAACTCCTTGTTCCTCCCTGATGATTGATGTAAGCTACTGACGTTATGTTGCCTGACTGGAACCTGATAAACTAGACCGAAGCTAACTGAGGCCAGGTCAGAAGAGCATTGTACATTGCTCTCAGCTCCAGAATGTTTATAGTTAGAACAGACTCTGACCGAGTCCAAACTCCCTGAGCCTTTAGAGCCCCAGACTGCTCCCCACTCCAGAAGGCTGGCGTCTGCTGTCACAACTGCCCAAGATGGACTGTGAAAGCAGGTTCCCTGGGAGAGATGATCCAGAGACAACCAACATTGAAGAGAATCCCTTGTCTCCTGCTCCAGTAGTATTTGAGGAGACAAATTGGTCTTAACTGCAGAGGTCTGAAATGAAACCGAGCAAAAGGAATGATGTCCAGTGCCGCCACCAATCAGCCCGACTTCCTCCATGCACTGAGCCACTGATGGCCGAGGAGTGGACTGAAGGACTCGACAAGTATCTATAATCTTCGATTTCCTGACTTCTGTCAGAAAGATCTTCATTGACAGAGAATCTGTTACGGTTCCCAGGAAAGTTACCCTTGTACTTGGGACAAGAGAGCTCTTTTGTAAATTTACCTTCCACCCGTGAGAGCGAAGGAAAGACAATACCATACTCATGTGGGATTCCGCTAGATGAAAGGACTGTGCCTGGATTAGAATGTCGTCCAGATAGGGCGCCACAGCAATGCCTCGAGAACGAAGTACCGCTAACAGAGAACCCAGAATTTTTGTGAACACTCTGGGAGCAGCGGCAAGACCAAAACCAAGAGCCACAAACTGAAAGTGTTTGTCCAGAAATGCGAATCTTAGTTCTTGTGAATGGGAACTTGGTTCTTGTGAATGGGAACATGCAAGTATGCGTCCTTTAAGTCCACTGTTGTCATAAATTGACCCTCCTGGATTAAAGGAAGAATGGAATGTATAGTTTCCATCTTGAAGGGCGGTACCCTGAGTAACTTGTTTCGACTCTTGATGTCTAAAATGGGCCTAAAGGTTCCCTCCTTTTTTGGAACCAAAAATAGGTTGGAGTAAAATCCCTGACCCTGTTCCCGTAAGAGAATGGGAGCAATCACTCCCAGATCGGAGAGGTCTCTTACACAATGTAAGAATGCCTCTCTTTTTGTCTGTCTCTCTTGAAAGTAGGAACCCTCCACTGGGAGGAAAACCGTTGAAATCCAACTGGTATCCCTTGGACACAATTTCTAATGCCCAGGGATCCTGAACATCCCGAATCCAGGCTTGAACGAAGAAAGAAAGTCTGCCCCCCTACCAGATCCGGATCGGGGGCATGACCTTCATGCTGACTTGGATTAAACGGCAGGCTTCTTAGCCTGTTTTCCCTTATTCCAAGGCTGGGTAGATCTCCACGCCGGTTTGGGTTGATCCTGTTTGACAATGGAAGATGAGGAACTTCCCCTGAAATTACGAAAGGAACGAAAATTACTCTGGCGGCCCTTCGTCTTATTTTTCTTATCCCCAGGGAGAAAATGACCTTTACCTCCCGTGATGTCAGAAATAATTTCCGATAGACCAGGGCCACATAAGGTCTTTCCCTTATATGGAATAGCTAAAAGCTTTGACTTAGGAGACGTCCGCAGACCAAGGCTTCAGCCATAAGGCCCTGCGGGCCAAAATAGAAAAACCTGATATCTTAGCTCCCAGCTTGATAATTTGAAGGGAAGCGTCTGTGATAAAGGAATTAGCTAACTTGAGGGCCTGTATCCTTATCTTGAATCTCATCCAAGGATGTCTCCGTTTTGAAAGCATCAGATAAGGCGTCAAACCAATATGCAGCCGCACTGGTGACGGTAGCAATGCACACAGCAGGCTGCCATTGTAGACCCTGGTGTACGTACATCTTCTTGAGCAGGCCCTCTAATTTCTTGTCCATAGGATCTTTGAATGCACAACTATCCTCTATGGGGATAGTAGTTCTCTTGGCTAAAGTGGAAATAACCCCTTCCACCTTAGGTACTGTTTGCCAAGCTTGCTTGATAGATTCAGCTATGGGAAATATCTTCTTGAAAATAGGAGATGGAGAAAAAGGAATACCCGGTTTCTCCCACTCCTTAGCAACAATCTCAGAAGCTCGGTCAGGAACCGGAAAAACATCAGACGAGGAAGGAACCTCGAAATATCTGTTCAACTTACTGGATTTTTTTTAGGGACAACCACATCCGTGGAGTCGCTATCATCTAAAGTAGCTAATACCTGCTTAAGCAATAGACGGAGGTGTTCCAGCTTGAATCTAAAAGATACTACCTCAGTATCAGTGAGCGGGAGTACCCCTTCAGAATCTGAAATCTCTCCGTCAAATGCTACCACAGCTTCTTCCTCCTCAGGCATCTGAGAGGAAAACTCCGAAACCGCAACAATTGCATCAGAAACCTCGCTAACTGAATGACTTGTCTGCCTCTTACGTTTACCCTGCAACATGGGAAAAGCAGATAGCGCATCAGAAATGGTAGAAGACATGAGAGATGCAATGTCTTTTAAAGTAACTCCAGTGGTAGTTACAGAGGAGACGCAGGAACTGCTTGTGAGGGTGGTAACACTTGGAGCGCTTGAGGAGAAAGTTGAGGCAAACAATGTTCATCATTAGAATCCTGAACAACATCCCCCTTAGAAGAAGTTGGCTCAGAAATTGTTTTATTTTTAAAACGTATATAGTCCTCTCAATACAAATAGGACAGAAAGGTATTGGTGGTTCCACATGAGCATCACCACACAAAGAGCAAGGAAAAGTTTGCAAAGTCCCTTCATCCATACTTGTTCACACTTAGAAATATTCTAATACAAACACTTTAAATTTAATAAAAATGTCAATGTGCAAAAAAACGGTACTATGCCTTTAAATTTCAAAAGCGCAACTTTTTTACTGCGCACTGCAAATTAAGCAAAAAACAAGTTAAACTAACCCCCCAGTCACCTCCACACCTCAGCAGCCCTGCTGAGGCGCCTACCTTACTAAAAGACAACCAGGAAGTTCCCCCAGCGCAACAGAAGACTTGACAATATGTCCAGAACCGCCTGAAGCATTCTGGTCCTAGGAACGCATGTAAATAGTAACAAACATGCGTTCCTAGCAAACACAGACCGGAGCCTCCTCTCTTGCTGCCCAGACTTCCTCTAGGTCGCAAGAAGAGGCGCGCGCGGGAAAGGAAGGACCGCCCATAGTGGGCGTGACTAAACGAACTGTCTTCTCCAGGGGAAATATTTACCCCCGAGGAGAAGGAAACACAAAAACACAAACACTTCTCCACAGAAATGTATAAATGAGAGTGAATAAAGAAATTATGTAGACTGCCAGTTGCTATGGATATAACAGAGTACAGTCTAATAGAGCCGATATGACATTAGTACTCCCCAGCACTCAGACCAGCCCTCCAGTGCCACATATAGCTGTCTAGCACTCCCTCTTGTAACTTGAGAGATAGTGCCCAATAAATAAAGTGCCCAATTACTATGAAGCTCCTTTGTACGGTAAAAAGGTAGAAGTGTGTGCCCCTCTTGTTCTGAGCTCTGTCTTGTACCCCCAGAAAAAGAAAAAGCACTTTACCTCTTAATACGGCCTGACAGTTGACAGGTTTGAGAGGTCCTCTTCTTCACATAGACCTGTAGAAAAATAAAGACTGAGTCATGTCCCTCAGACTATAGAAAGATAGGGCAGTATTAAATATGGGAGGCGCAGTGAGAATTAAATCCCACAAGTTCCCATTACTCTAAAGCCACCAAAGATCTACTGTAGAGACTGATATGGACTACGGCTACACCCTAGGACAAAGCAGAACAATCTTGTACCACTTAAAAATAAACTCTTGATTGAAGAAACTATTCTAACACCTCACTTTGCCACTTCCTATCACTAACACAGGCAAAGAGAATGACTTGGGTGGGAGGGAAGGGAGGAGCTATTTAACAGCTCTGCTGTGGTGCTCTTTGCCTCCTCCTGCTGACCAGGAGGTGAATATCCCATTAGTAATTGAGATGATCCGTGGACTCATCGTGTCATAAAAAATAAATTACTTACATAGGTATACTGTCTGGAGTAGTCTGATCCATCACCCCCCTTTTTAGTGTTTAGCTACAGAAACACAGCATTGTATTTCACAGCAGCTTATTTGCTTCTAGGCATGCTCCAGCAGATAAGTGTCTACTTCTGCATTCTACCAAAAGCAAAAGGTAGATATAGATACAGCCATAGAAGGAAATGTGTTGGTGATTAGATCTGTAAAATTTTGAAACTTAAATGAAAGGGTTAATGGCGAGGCAATGCAGTATAAATTTGCAAGTAAAGTAAGTACTATATTTTATTTTGTCTATATCCCAACTTGTTTTATGTCCCTTTAACATCAATGCATTCTCATATAATTCGGTTTTTGAAAGTCTTCAAGAACAAAAAATTTTTTTCCAGCACTCTCACCAGGACTCCTCCATTGCACTGAAAATGAATGCACAGGATCTCTCAAAGTCATACAATCCCTTTCCAAAATCCCAGAGAAGTTAGTAGCAGCTGTCTCCTTGCTCGTACAGTACTTTTAGCATTGATTTAATCAATCAGACTTGCACATTAAAGGGATAGTAAACACCAAAAATGTTATTGTTCAAAAAGATAGATAATCCCTTTATTTACCATTCCCCAGTTTTGAATAACCAACACTGTTATAGAAATATACTTTTTACCTCTGTAACTACCTTGTATCTAAGCTTCTGCCGACTGCCTCCTTATCTCAGATCTTTTGACAGACTTGCATTTCAGGCAATTAGTGCTGACTCTTAAATAACTCTACATGTGTGAGCACAATGTTATTTATATGAAACACATGAATAAACACCCTCTAGCTGTGAACGACTGTCAAATGCATTCAGATAAGAGACCGCTTTTAAGGGCTTAGAAATTAGCATATGAGCCTACCTAGTTTTAGCTTTCAACTAAGACTAACAAGAGAACAAAGCAAATTTGATGATAAAAGTAAATTAGAAAGTTGGTTAAAATTGCATGCCCTATATGAATCATGAAAGTTTAATTTAGACTTTACTATCCCTTTAACCCTTTGAGTGCTAATGACGGCTCTGAGCCGTCACAGAGTTTCTAACTCTGGTGCTAATAAAGGCTCAGAACCGTCATGAGCACTCTCCCACCTTGAGGGAGATCTGGGAGCTCCTAACCGCTCCCACCCCGGCGATCGTGCCTGTAGAGTGACAGGCATCGCCAGGGCTTCACGTGATGCGCGGTGATGTCACAGCGCAACTTTATTTATACTTAACAATGTTAAGTATAGGAGGAGGGGCATGCTGTTTAGAAGCCTGTATCTCAGGCATCTAAGCAGCTACAGACCCCCAAGACCCACTGTTGGGAAGGTAATCGACTAACCTTTACGACAGTGTAAGTCTTGAGGGTCTGTAAAAGAAAAAAAGAAAAGTTAAACACATTTTTTTCAAAAATTAAAAAAAAAAAAAAAAAACTTAGAAAATATTAACACCCAGGTGGGGAAGTGCTTAGCACTCAAAGGGTTAAAGGGATATGAAAGTCAATATATTTCTATTATCAAATTTACTCAATTCTCTTGGTATCTTGTTGAAAAGCATAAATAGGTAGGCTCAGGAACAGCAATGCACTGCTAAGAGCTAGCTGGTTATTGGTGTTGAACACATATGCCTCTTTCCATTGGCTCACCAGATGTGCTCAGCTAGCTCCCAGTAGTGCAATTCTGCTCTGGTGCAGAAATGAACCTACTGTTAAGCCATTTGCATAAGATAAACACACAGATATATGCAAGTACATTTAGAGATAATAAAACTGGTATATAAACTAGATTTTCTAATCTAAAAGGAGGCATAAATGAAAATGTAATTTTCTAACCAGGAAAGATATATAATATGGTCTCTGGTGTGATTTAATAATTGTTATATAACTAGTGCAAACAGCTGTTCATATTTTCATATGCTTATTATTTTAATTGTAGGGTGTGATACTCTCACTGCTGCATACTATCCCATTATCTATAAAAGCAACATTCTAACATTTTTATCCTTACTACCGCACTCTCTTCTACTCACTTCAGAAACCGAACGCTCTTCCTTAGCCGCAAGGCATGCAGGGACTTCCCAGCTGATAGCTAAGCCTTGCTCATTCTCCATGACCTTTCTTAAAGGGATATGAAACCCAAAAACTTTTTTTTTGTGATTCAAACAGAATATACAATTTTAGAGATACCTAGGTGTCTGGAGAACTACATGGCAGGAAATAGTGCTGTTGGCTAGTGTTCTTGCAAATGGATAACATTCTTACAAAACTGCTGCCATACAGTGCTTCAGACATGTGCGTGCTCCTGAGCTTACATCCCTGCTTTTCAACAAAAGATATCAAAAGAACAAAGAAAATGAGATACTAGAAGTAAATTAGAAAGTTGTTAACATTGCATGCTATCTGAATCATGAAAGAGAATGTTGGGAGTTCATGTCCCTTTAAAAGGGGCCATTGTTGTATAGTTTTCTAGAGGCCCGCTCTACACTAGTTTTTCTTTTCTTTTTTTGTATACATTTGCTTAAGAGTTTGCACCAAATGATTATATTAATTTAAATATAATCATTAAGAAGAATTAAAAATGTATGGCTAATTAACCAGGGATTAAAATGCACATTCCTAGTTTTATTTTGCTTGCTTTTCCTGTAAAATTCCACCAAGAGAGGCTGGAGATCAGATTGTTAAATACAGTACATTAACAATCAAATTCATGACTATAAAAAGCTTTGCTTGCAATACCAGTGAGGATATTATTTTATTCAAAGACAGAAATAAGCAATGTGATACATATAGAATGAAGGATGTGTAAAAAAAAAAAAAGTATTGCTTTTAGGGTCACTCTATTGAACGTTATGTCTGTTTTATATTTGTAAAATAAACGCTACATTTTATTGAAGAGCCCAGTGAGTGCCTTTTACTTTGGATTTGATACTTATTTTACTAGTGAAGTGAACCCTGGCTGCTGATATATTTGTAAGACTATGCTCATCTTGTTTGTATGTATGTATATATATATATATATATATATATATATATATCAGTGCAAAATCACCTTAACCCCTTCCCGCCGTTAGGACGTTCCATGCCGCCCTTAATGCGCTGGGCTTTAGCTCCTTTAGGACGGCATGGAACATCCTGGCCGTTTGGCTGTATTGAAGCCATAGCAGCTTATTAAATGGGAACAGGCACTGGAGGATGTGCCTAGCGTCATAGGCATTCCCCTTGACCAGATCCCATCATTGAAATCACGTGATCGCATGAACAATCGCATGATTTCAATTTGTTCAGTCAGGAAGTATGTGGGCAGAAAATAATTTGATGTACCATTAAAGGTATATGACACCAGCTTTTCTGTTATTCAGATATAGCATGTCATTTTAAGCAACTTTCTAATTTACTCACATTATCAATTGTTCTTTGTTCTCTTGGCATCTTTATTTGAAAAAACAGGAATGTAATCTAAGGAGCCGGACCATTTATGGTTCAGCACTATGGGTTAGTGCTTGCTGATTGGTGGCTTCATTTAGCAAACAGTACCCAGTAAAATTACTGAAAATATTTGTGTGCTGCACTACTATCAGAAATATGGAGAGTGTAACATAACTAAATTGTTAGAAAGAGAATTGTAATATAAAGATGTGACAGGACTTTCTTTTAAATACATATGTTTATTGAACTAATGCATCTCTAATTTCTCATGCAAAGTTTCAAAACCAGGAAAAAAGAAATGCTCAAATAGCGTATCAGGAGAGCTGTAAGATGTAAATTGTATTTATTTAATGTATTGCTAAGTCAAGTTGTGCTAATAATAATAAAAAAGCACAACACTTACTTTTGCACCCAAATTATGCAGTTGCTGTGAAAAAGTCTTGGAATAGTTCTCTGTTCTGTTAGATGACCATACTTCAACATAAGCAACAACATCTGAAAAAGAAAAAGATAAATATGGTTTAAATAGGTTTTATAAATGGTATTAGTAAATGGAACTTCATAAACAAATCAAAACAGTTATGATCAATGTAGTGTCTTTATAATATAAAATGTTATACAAATGTACTCAAAATCTAGGACACAAAGCAGTGATATAAACACTTGGCTGAAATTGATAGGCACAAAATGTGATATTTGCACTTATTAATTTATTTTTTCAAGTTCTGACTCAAAAGTTTAATAGATGTGTTAATTGCTAATAACCTGGTTTCTCCCATTCATTGCTCAATTACTGGGTCAGTACAAAAGCAGCCAGCCTAACTTGACCAGAATCACCTAAAAAAACAATAATGGTAACACAAATGACAAGACAATAACTCTGAAAAAAAGGGTCGCAGCAAGTGGCCTTTGCTAAAGTATGTTAGCATTTCTTTTTATACAGTGGTAAATAAACCGCTAAAAGGTTAGGAAAAAAATGTCTACTCTTAAAACAACAGACATAAACTGATAGAAATTGGTCCGGTACATATCACGAAAATGTAGTATAGGTGCCAATGAAGACATAGGTCTCTGCATACCCCAAATCAAAAGCATAAAATGTCCATAGCACCTTTAGTATCTTTCATAAAAACCTAAGCATATGTCCACTTGTAATCTAGTCCATAATCAGCATGCAATAGCATATTTTTATACACACACCCCCTTCCTAGATACCTTGTTTTATACCAAATCCATTTTAACCCTTAAATACATTTTTATTAATATATTTTTTTATCAGGTTTATATGTGTGTAATAGTTATTTTAATGCATTTGTGATGTGCCTTGTGCAATATTTTTTTATTTTTTTTTTAACCCTTACACTTGACACTAGGTCTTTAGGCAGCTGGTGATTAGACCAACTAATTGATAATGAGATTAGTTGACAACTATTTTCATAATCGGTTATTATCGATTATATCAATTAGTAGTGTCAGCTCTACTAGTGACCCTGCAATGCAATGAGTTTAAAGGGACAGTATACTCAGAAATGTAAACCTCAAATTTACATTTGCATGATGTATTAAACATATGTTTCATTCATCACATTTTAAATACGTCTTTTTTAACTATTAATTTTATCACAAAACTTACCCCCCCCCCCTTGTATATTACCAGTCCGCCTACCGATCCGTCGCATTTTTTTCACTATTTTCAATCATTTGCAATCCACCTATAGTAAAATTATCTGTCGCGCTATATATAAGATATGTAAACACGTGCTCAATTTATTATTTACTAAGGTATGCGCGACTTCCGACGTTCACGTGAAGCGATCGATGCTTAGAACATCAGATATAACAGAGAATGCTCCTTTTTTTCCATTGCGCATAGCTACGACATTGACGCGTGCGCAAAAGTAATTACATACAACGCCGCTCTGTAAAGACATAAGCGTGAGCGAGCTTTAGTGGGAGGAAATGTAGGCGTTACAAAATTTGCATGTGGTTAGAGCAGATTAGATCTAGACCGCCCATATTAGAGATGATATTAAGGGGTTGGAGAACGAACAGCCATTAACGGTTACACTCAAAATGCAAGATGAAATAAAACATGGAAAAAATATTGTTTATTAAAATGAAATGTGTTTCAAATGTAATGGCAAAGACTAACATTGCCCACGATTTTAGTATGTGTGAATTTACTGACCCTTTAAAGGAATAGTCTAGTCAAGATTAAACTTTCATGTTCCAGACAGAGCATGCAATTTTAAGCAACTTTCCAATTTACTCCTATTATCAATTTGTCTTCACTCTCTTGGTATTTTTATTTGAAAAAGCCAGAATATAATCTTGGTTCAACGTATGGGTAGCGCTTGCTGATTGGTGGCTACATTTAGACACCACTCAGCAAGCGCTGCCCAGGTGCTAAAGCGGGCTAGAACCTAAGCTTACTTTCAAATAAAGATACCAAGAGAATGAAGAAAAAATGATGAGTAAATTAGAAAGCTGCTTAAAATTGCATGCTATATCTGAATCATGAAAGTTTAATTTTGACTAGACTATCCCTTTAACTTCAGCAAAGGGGTTAAACACATAGAAGTGCTGCTCAGGACCCATATTGCATTTTTGGTCCCAAGCAGAACCCACTGCTGAAGCCAAATCAGTAGCACTAGCTGCACAACTGAGTCCTGTGACTAGCTCTGCTAAATGGATCAGCAGTTCACCGCGGCACTACTGTTTAACTACTTTGTGGGGAGTGAGATACACAGTAGTAGAGCAGATTCAGTTGATAGTCGTACAATGAGCATGTCATTTTTCGACAACTATTAGAAAATTAGAACAGCACTCTTAGTGAATTTCCTTGCAAAATAAAACTTTAATCACTCCTCTTAGATAGTTATTACTTTTACGTAGGCTTTAAAATACTTATGTAGTATATTCCTTAACGTCATTACAGTCTATCTGCGACTATTTGTAAGAGCTATATGAGTTCGGAATGTAAAACAGTAACGCTCCTGCACTCTCTTTGACAAGTTGTACAGAATTGTTCGCGTATTTATTTATCAGAGAATATAATGTGCCGTGACGTCACCTTTCAATATCCCGCTGCAAACTGGGGATGATGACAAAGCCAACAGATCCATGTTCTCCCAGCACAAGTTACCAAGACCGCGCCACGGCTTCAAAACTAACTTCCGCTAAATGCAAACGTCATCACGCTACACGTTGACTGATGGTCACCAAACCTAGTAGTAGCCAGCGGGCAGCGTGATTGGTTCACGTACTTTAATCGATGGAGTAATTGTAATACAGTATATAATTGAACAGGTCGAGTATATAGGAGCAGAATAATTACGGATTCCATTTAAATACATCATTTATACTGGACAGTAAACTATCCACCTTACTCAAGAAATACAATCATTAACCAGCTGTTTACGGTATTAGCAATTGGATGGTGACCGGGTGTCAAATAAAATGACACGGGATGTGAGCGATGCAGGAGTTGAAACTAATTAAACGGTTTATGGACTATGGTCAAACGTATTAACAATAGGCTTCTGCCTTGTACTGGGCAAAGCTGTGGAAAATGTAAAAAAAAATATACATGTATATAGGTAGACGTTAACTACCAAAGAAAAGTTGTTAATTAAAAGTACATATTACTCAATATTTTATATTATGAAAAAGCAGCAATTAAACATGTTTAAACATTGTTTTGCATGTATGGGATTAAGAAAAAACTGCTTAAAGGGACACTAAACCCAATTTTTCTTTCATGATTCAGAGCATGCAATTTTAAGCAACTTTCTAATTTACTCCTATTATCAATTTTTCTTTGTTCTCTTGCTATCTTTATTTAAAAAGCAGGAATGTGATGCAAAGGAGCCGGACCATTTTTGGTTGAGAACCTGGGTTATGCTTGCTTATTGGTGGGTAAATGTAAGCCTCCAATAAGCAAACACTATCCATGGAGCTGAACCCATAATGGACTGCCTGCTACGATTTACATTCCTGCTTTTAAAATAAAGATAGCAAGAGAAAGAAGAACATTTGATAATAGAAGTAAATTAGAAAGTTGATTAAAATGTCATGCTCTATCTGAATCATGAAAGAAAGAAATTTGGGTTAAGTGTCCCTTTAACCCCTTAATGACCGAGGACGTGCAGGGTACGTCCTCTTAAAAAAGTCACTTAACGACCAAGGACGTACCCTGCACGTCCTCGGTTTGGAAAGCAGCTGGAAGCGATCCTGATCACTTCCAGCTGATTTCCGGTTATTGCAGGATGCCTCGATATTGAGGCATCCTGCAATAACATTTTTTACCCCTCCGGTGCAGAGAGAGCCACTCTGTGGCCCTCTCTGCACCGGACATCGATGGCCGCATTCGTTGGTGGGTGGGAGCTGAAGTGGGAGGTGGGTGGGCGGCCATCGATGGCTTCTTAGTGAGAGAGGGGGGCGGGATCGGTTGCGGTATCGCCGGGGGCGCGCACGGGCGCGCGCGCGTGCACGGGGGTGGCGGGCGGGCGCGTGCACGGGGCGGGAGCGGGTGGGAACCGCTACACTACAGAAAAAAGGTACAAGTTGAATATATAATTAACTTATTTTTTTGAAAGCATCTAAGGGATCAGGAAGGGGTGGGGGGTTGGTATTGGGGGGGGGAAGCTACACTACAGAAAAGGGGCATTTTTTTTATATTTAACCGCATATTTTTCACTAAAATGGGTACTGGCAGACAGCTGCCAGTACCCAAGATGGCGCACATTAAGTCAGAGGGGGAGGGTTAGAGAGCTGTTTGGTGGGGGATCAGTGAGGTTGGGGGCTAATGGGGATCCTACACATAAGCATATGTAAATATGCTAAAAAAAAAAGCACAAAAAAGCCAAAATTCTCCTTTTATTTTAGTACTGGCAGAGTTTCTGCCAGTACTTAAGATGGCGGGGACATTTGTGGGGTAGGGGAGGGAAGAGAGATGTTTGGGAGGGATCAGGGGGTCTGATGTTTCAGGTGGGAGGCTGATCTCTACACTAAAGCTAAAATTAACCCTGCAAGCTCCCTACAAGCTACCTAATTAACCCCTTCACTGCTAGCCATAATACACGTGTGATGCGCAGCGCCATTTAGCAGCATTCTAATTACCAAAAAGCAACGCCAAAGTCATATATGTCTGCTATTTCTGAACAAAGGGGATCCCAGAGAAGCATTTACAACCATTTGTGCCATAATTGCACAAGCTGTTTGTAAATGATTTCAGTGAGAAACCTAAAATTGTGAAAAATGTAACATTTTTTTTAATTTGATCGCATTTGGCGGTGAAATGGTGGCATGAAATATACCAAAATGGGCCTAGATCAATACTTGGGGTTGTCTACTACACTACACTAAAGCTAAAAATACCCCAAAAAGCTCCTTACATGCTTCCTAATTAACCCCTTCACTGCTGGGCATAATACACGTGTGGTGGGCAGTGGCATTTAGCGGCCTTCTAATTACCAAAAAGCAAAGCCAAAGCCATATATGTCTGCTATTTCTGAACAAAGGGGATCCCAGAGAAGAATTTACAACCATTTATGCCATAATTGCACAAGCAGTTTGTAAATAATTTCAGTGAGAAACTGAAAGTTTGTGAAAAAATTTGTGAAAAAGTGAACGATTTTTTGTATTTGATCGCATTTGGCGGTGAAATGGTGGCATGAAATATACCAAAATGGGCCTAGATCAATACTTTGGGATGTCTTCTAAAAAAAAATATATACATGTCAAGGGATATTCAGGTATTCCTGAAAGATATCAGTGTCCCAATGTAACTAGCACTAATTTTGAAAAAAAATGGTTTGAAAATAGCAAAGTGCTACTTGTATTTATGGCCCTATAAGTTACAAAAAAAGCAAAGAACATGTAAACATTGGGTATTTCTAAACTCAGGACAAAATTTAGAAACTATTTAGCATGGGTGTTTTTTGGTGGTTGTAGATATGTAACAGATTTTGGGGTTCAAAGTTAGAAAAAGTGTGTTTTTTTTTCATTTTTCCTCATATTTTATAAATTATTTTATAGTAAATGATAAGATATGATGAAAATAATGGTATTTTTAGAAAGTCCATTTAATGGCGAGAAAAACGGTATATAATATGTGTGGGTACAGTAAATGAGTAAGAGGAAAATTTCAGCTAAACACAAACACCGCAGAAATGTAAAAATAGCCTTGGTCCCAAACGGACAGAAAATGGAAAAGTGCTCTGGTCACTAAGGGGTTAAAGGAGCATTAAATTACATTTCAACAATGCATAAGCAGGTACACTATTGCAAGTGAAACAATGCAATAAAAAATTATTATTTATTTTGCAGCCTTTTGCTGTAAAATACATCTAAAAAATATGATTGACTTTCTCCCAGGGAGGCTTGGGTTAATACTTTTAGGCAATGTAAGTAAGCTTGTGTTTACTTCCCCTCCCTCAAAAAGCTTCTATGGTGTCACATGCTTTTAAAAGGTGAATTATCCATTTTGCATCAGCAATCATAGGAAATTATTTTTTTCATTATGAACTAAGTTAAATCAGTGCTAAACCTCCTTAAAGGGACACTGAACCCAATTTTTTTTCTTTCATGATTCAGATAGATCATGCAATTTTAAGCAACTTTCTAATTTACTCCTATTGTCAAATTTTCTTCATTCTCTTGGTATCTTTATTTGAAATTCAAGAATGTAAGTTTAGATGCCGGCCCATTTTTGGTGAATAACCTGGGTTATTCTTTCTGATTGGTGGATAAATTCATCCACCAATAAAAAAGTGCTGTCCAGAGTACTGAACAAAAAAGAAGCTTAGATGCCTTCTTTTTCAAATAAAGATAACAAGTGAACGAAGAAAAATTGATAATAGGAGTAAATTAGAAAGTTGCTTAAAATTGCATGCTCTATCTGAATCACAAAAGAAAAAAAATTGGGTTCAGTGTCCCTTTAAGGGAATACAAGAGGGCAGGCTACCCCAGTCTGCACATGTGTGGCCCTATATCTGACGCTGTCCAAAGGAGGCTGAAACGATTGAGTTTGTCATGTTCCTTGTTCAGAGGAGAATTGCCTGGTATTTCTGTGCTGGGCTGACCTTGTTAGGCGGAATTAGACTAATATACTTCAGGAAAGTTTTCCTCTGTGAAAAGCATAATTGGACAAAAAGAAGCTACTCCCAGGTGGTAACAAGTGTCACTTTTTCGATGACGCGGCATCAGCTGTTGGAGGCGTGTGGTACTCACTGTGCATGCGCGCAGAGCCCAACCTTGCAAAATCAGCTGTTTCTGTACAAGCAAAGGGTCGAGCCTTTCTATGGACATTAGACACCGCACATGCGCACGAGACCCAGGTCCAGAATTTCTACAGGCAAGTTGCCTTCAGTGCACATGTGCATGTTGCCGTAAAATGGGGGGGGGGGGGGGGGAAATGCATACAATTTTAAAAAAATATAATAAAATATGTGGAGCCCAAATTATCAACTGTTACAGTATAGGGCGCATTCCACTAAACAACTTCATGCACAGTGTCATGTGGCCCCACAAAATGTAACAGATGTCTTTTGTCTACATAGAGTGATCAGACCTAAGGTTTATGGAATGAACCATTCAAAGATTGAAATAAATATATGTATTGGGAAAAAATTTTCACTAAACAGAAACCAAGGGAAGATATGTACAAAGATTGAGAAAATGTATTGAGAAAATGTATATATTAAATGGGAGTGTTGGAGTTGGCAGGAGAAAAACTGTGTTCTTCCAAGGAATCTGTAATTGTGACACAGAGAGATTAGGTACAAATAGTGGATGTCTTTTAAGATGCAAACCTTCCAGGTTCTGTCTCTATGAGTGCTACCCCAAGGGTGTTTTTTTCTGAGCCTATATTTTAGTTGATCATCCTGTTTATAAACAGGTGTTTCAATGTCAGCTCAAACTACCTTTTTTTTTCTATCTTTAAGTGACATTAAACTCCAAAATTAAAGAGACAAGAGAACCAAAATACAATTTATTTATTTTTTTGATTATCAAATTTGCTTAATTATATAGGTATCCATCCTTTGTTGAAGGAGCATTGATGCACTACTGGGAGCCAGCTAGAGTCATATATTTGCAGATAACAATCAGAATCTAGCTCATAGTAGTGCACTTCTGCACTACCTAGGTATGTTTTTCAACAAAGGATGCCAAGAGAATGAAGCAAAGTAGATAATAGGAGTCTGTTGAAAAGTTGTTTAAAATTACATGCTCTATCTGAATAATTAAAGTTCAATTTTGTCTTTACTGTCCCTGTAATGCAACACAATTTGTTTATTTAAGCACAGTGTAAACATTAGCTGTAAGTGCTTCTCACGTCCACAGAGATGATGGGGTTTTTAGATGCGGACTCAGGCAGCTGTAGTTCCTGACATCAGCCAGCTCAACATGATGGGAGTTAGAGTCCAGGTAAATATGGATCAGCTAATGTAAGGACATTACTTTATAGTTAAATTATAGCCCAAGAAGCTTGCAATCTACTTTGCATTTTCATGAAAGTGGCAAATCCCAGCTTTTTATTTAATTTCCATGTACTACTTACCTATACTTAATTTGCAGTCTTATAAATGGATTTACTTTACAGGAACCACTATTGGGCTTCACAATAGTCTTGGTGACCTCCTTAGGCCTCAAAAAGGAAACTGAATTAGCTCCTGGGACGTGGCTGCAATAACCTAAAGGTAAGCGTTAAACTCTCTTTCACTCTCTCTCACTTTTCCTCTATCACACTCTATCTCTGTCACTTACTCTCTCACAATGTTTGTCCCTCTCTCATGCTCTGTGGGTCACAGAGTATGAGAGAGAGTGACATAGATAGAAGACATTGAGTGACACTCTACAGAGAGTGTAACACAATTTTTGTGAAAGAGAAAATGACAGTGACAAAGAATGTGTCTGTTCTGCTCTCTCACAATCATGTCAGATAGTATTCACTCTTTCTCACAATCTCAGACATCCCAAGTCTCCCTAAAGTTCAGGGAGTCTCCCTGATTATAAAAGCGGCTCCCTGATGCCAGCAAATGGAGTGCAATCTCCATGAAACTCCCAAGTACCATGATCCAATGTGGCCCAAATCCGGAAAGTGTTTCTTTAAGGAATGCCTTTAGTTGCTGGGACGTTATAGAACCCCAAAGCATGCATCAGTAACCAAAAAGCCCCCACTGATTTTAATAAAATAAAACACAGATACTACCTTATTTACTGCTCGTAATTCAACTTCGTATTCTAAAATATTTGAGCATTCAACAAGCATACGATCACTGAAAGATAGGTTTGTTGTGTGTTGTTGTGCAATAAAGCTACTTTGTAATGTGACTTTAGTGGGAAGCTACTTTACTGATAAGTCTCTATCTTATTTAGGGTTTCAAGGTGTCCAATATATAACTGGGGGGGAGGGGTGGCGGCACAGTAGCGGGAGAAGCCATCTCCCTGAAATGAGTTTTTGCAGGTTGGGATGTCTGCAATCTCTGTACCACTCACTTTTACACTTATTGTCAGTATACCAGCCCCCAGGGCTTCTTGGTTTCCTTCTGTCAGTGACTTTTCTCCCCTCACTAATCTCCCCTTTTTCTATTCCTTCCACCTATGTTTCCTGTCAGTATACCACCTCACAGGCCCCTGTCAGTCACTTCTCACCTGACAAATCTCTCCTCTTTCTATTCCCTCCCTCATGTTCCTAATATCTTGGCCCCCCTGGTAATACTTACCAGTGAGACCCCACTCTCCTGAGGGGCGTGGACAGAGCTATCCTCCCCTCATTTACCATAAAAGCCTTATAGAGACACCACCCATTCCTCCCCCTAATTCTGTCCAGTCTGCTAGGTGGACAGGGCTAGGAGTCCCTCACAGGCCCCTGTCAGTCACTTCTCCCCTGACAAATCTCTCCTATTTCTGTTCCCTCCCTCATGTTCCTTGTTTGTATACCATCCCCCAGACCCTTGTTTTCCCATCTGTGACTTACCTCCTTCCCCTGTGTTTCCTGTTAGTAGACCATCCTCTAGGGCCCCTTTCTCCCCTCTCAGTGTCTTTGTCCCTCTCTAATATCCCCTCTATTTTGCACCCTTCAATTTTCTCTGTCAGTATACTCTCTGAGGTACCTATTTCTGCTTTGTCACCCACTTAAACCATGCAAGAAATCCATCTCCCAAGGGCGCCATGCCGGATTTACCGCATGGCTATTGGCTAAGGTGAAAACATCACCTCTCAAGCCAAACAGTGATCTGCCATGTTGCTGCTGTAGCAGCTCAGAGCGCTTGAAACAAATAAAGCAGATTTCTGCATGAAGTATTTTATATTTTATACTTCATGAATGAAAGTCCCCTTTATTTGTTTCAATAGTCAATCCTAGTGTTTGTGAAATGCTAGGGTTGAGTTTCACTTTAAAGGGACACTGAACCCAATTTTTTATTTCATGATTCAGATAGAGCATGACATTTTAATTAACTTTCTAATTTACTCCTATTATCATTTTTTCTTGTTCTCTTGCTATCTTTTTTTTTAAAAGCAGGTATGTAAATCTTAGCAGCCAGTCCATTTTGGGTTCAGCACCATGGATAGTGCTTGCTTATTGGAGGCTTACATTTACCCACCAATAAGCAAGCATAACCCAGGTTCTCAAAAAAAAATGGGCCGGCTCCTATGCATCACATTCCTGCTTTTTAAATAAAGATAACAAGAGAATGAAGAAAAATTGATAATAATTGCAAACATTGGAAACAAAACACTCCTTACATGCTCTAAAGTCCCTGAATAAATAAAGTGAAAGGAGGACTACAGACAGGCATTTTGTCCGATAGAATACCTGTATGGAATGAGGAGGGAAGGGTAGAGAGGGGCCCCGGGAGGTGGTACATGTAGAGAGGGATATACTAACAGGGAACCTAAGGGGAGGGGAGATTAGTAACGGTGAAAGTGGGTGACAAAGCCGAAATAGGTCCCCAGAGAGTGTACTGACAGTGAAAATTAGAGGGCGCAAAATAGAGGGGATATTAGAGAGGGACAAATACACTGAGAGGGGAGAAAGGGGCCCTAGAGGATGGTCTACTAACAGGAAAAACAGGGGAAGGAGGTAAGTCACTTAAAGATGGGAGACAAGGGTCTGGGGGATGGTATACAAAATTGGAAATTAACAACAAAATATAAGCAATTTCTATATCTTGGCCCATTCCCTAGGTAATATTTACTAGCGAGAACCCCTCCCGTGAGGAGCGTGGACAGAGCTATCCACTCCCCTCATTCACCATAAAAGCCTTAGAGAGACACCATCCCTTCCTCCTCCTAGAGATGTCCAGCCAAAATAGGTGAACCAAACAAAGGGAAGGAACCTGGTAAGTATTACCTAGGGTATGGGCCAAGATATAGAAATTGCTTATATTTTGTTGTTAATTTCCAATTATCTTGCCCCCCCTGGTAATACTTACCAGTGAGAGAATACAGAGCAATAATAAAAGAAAGGATGGGAAATAAATGCAAAATACACAGAAATACTGCATAAAAATATAAATATTTATTCCTTAACAACAGAAGATAATATTTCACGGCCAAATTTGGCCGCAGCTGACTGATGAACATCCAGCTCATAATGCGAAATAAAGGTGTTATACGATTTCCAAACTGCAGCTTGACAGATTTTTTCAGTAGAAGTACCAGCTTGAAGCGCCCAGAAGGTTGATACAGCCCTTGTGAAATGACATGCTCTATCTGAATCATAAGACAAAAACAGAGGCGCCACATGTGTAGATCAATAGAGACAAATAAATCCAAAAAGGAGCAGAATAAGGGTACTCACAAAAGTAGCGGCACTCTATTATGCCAATAGGGGCGGGCTGGTGTTCAACAGCAAACCAGCTAGCTGTGTGGAAGGTCCCCACCAAATTCGATCAGCGCTGGAAATCTCTGCCTTTTGAACCTCAGGCCAATGTTCCCAATGGCAATGATTCCCTCCGACTGGAACTGCAGATGGAATAGGAAGAAGGGTTAAACTGCCCTTGGTTACTGATATGGAGACTATCACAACAACTCCAGACTTGTGTAAAAGTTAAAAATCAGTATTTTATTATACAAAATAAAAATACCAAAGGTATAACAATTTACAGCTGGGTGTGTGAATACCAATCTCCTAATAAGATACAGAGTATAATAGCGACGCATTTCTCGGGGAACACCCCGTTTCCTCAGGCTTGTATGCTCTATGTGTGTGTAATTGCCCTTTAAATAGGGCTCAGTAACCTCGTGTTCCAATGAACCCTCCCCTTCCTTTGCACAAATTGTCCAATAGCATCCTTCCTTTCCCAATCCTCCCAGTTGTTGTTATAATGATAAAGTTAAATTGTGGTGATCTATATAGATAAGAAATGTAATTCAATAAATGCCATTATTTACTAATAGTAAAGATAAAAGTGTTGCCTGTGAGTGATCCGATCGAAACTGGCTAGTATCGATCGTAGCTAATGCGTGTTAATACAAAAGTAAACAGAGCTTACATGTGTTTCCTTATTAGCCAATAATGTATCACCGTTTTGGGGGCCTGTCCCTAAGTCTTATCCTCATAAGTTGAGCGCTGTGATCACTGCTCTGGACTACAAAAATATGGAAGTGACATAGGGTCACGTGATCGGGATAACCACAGTAAGCTGTTAGCGTAGTTCCGGACTACAAACAATGAAGAGTAACACGTAGTCACATGACCGCAAGAGCCCGTATGTATTGAGCTCTGCGATCATACGAAACCACTAAAGCAGCAAGGTGGAGAATAATAACGATATGGTTGCCGCCCATATATGTTAAATACCAATAGGATAGCGGAGACCAAAAAAATAGATCAAAATATAACCATGTGATTGGCTACTTACATGTATTCATATAAGTTCTTAATATTAATAAATAAAAAAGAAAAGAAACTATGTGTAAGTTATGCCAAATTTGCGTGAGACCACAGCAATTAGCGAAAAAATAATATTGCCATTACTGTGATATAATAAAGGGACAAGGAAAAATTCCTAAGATACCACGTTAGAGCAGTGTAAATCAGATAGATGAAAATACAAAAAGTGGGGATGAGCACAAGTAGCTCCAAGATTATATTTAGGTACAATCCCAAATAATATATATTCATTGTGAATGTGGAAATATATACAAAAAGAAACATACAATCAATATGTATGTTATTAGACTTTAACTAAATATACAGTCATGCCAATATATAAGACTAATGTGGTGTATAAGTATGTGAAAAAGAAGTTAAACATGTGTAGTGTATATATAGAATGTGCATGTTTACTGTGATATAATATAATGTGAATGGCTAATTTATATTGAATGGGAATAACAATATACTATTGCCCCATAGAATGGTGAATATAATGTGATGTACAAAAATCTACTGAATACTGTGAAATTTGCATATTTCAATTGACTAAAAATGTATGAGTGCAAAAACCAACAACAAGTGGGTAGGGAAAGTCCAGAGAACAAATAAACATAATTCTATAGATATATTATTAACAACAATATCCTAATGACCCTTACAGTATATATACATGATTACTTCTTTATTTGTTTTCTATCTGAATCATGCAAGTTTAATTTTGACTTTTCTATCCCATTAAAAAAGTGTTTGAATGACAGGAGCTGAAACTCTTAATTGTTGCAACCTTGAGACCTCAGCAACCAGGCCTTTAACCTGACTTGGTGTGGATTCTGATGAACCACTGGTCCTTGGTTCAGCATGTCCCAAGAGATTGGAAGATGCCATGGATGTTGAATTGCTAGTTTGTGTACCAGAGGAAACCAAGGCCTGTGAGGCCAGAAGGGAAGGATGACAATGAAGGTGGCCGATACCAGCAGAATCCTTTTCAACAGTTTTGGGATGAGAGGAATTGGAGGGAAGACATATATGAGGTTGTATGACCAATTGTGGAGAAAGGCATCCACTCTTAAGGCAAGAGGTGTCGGGTGACGGCTGAAGAACTTTAGGACCTGATGATTCAATGTAGAGGCCATGAGATCGATTTCTGGAAGTCGCCAGAGTCCGACTATCCTCTGAAAGAGCCACCTGCTCAATTGCCATTCAGTTGGAGAAATTTGACATCTGCTTAAGTAGTCTGCTTTGACATTCTCTATCCCCGTGATATGGACTGCAGAGAGAAACTGAATGTGGCGTTGTGCCCATCTGAAGATTGGGGAGACCTCCTTCAATGCATTTAAACTTCTTGTACCTCATTGAAACTGGAGATAAGCTGCCGCTGTCCTGTTGTCAAAGGTTTGATGGAAGAGATTGATATTGTTTCTCCCACGTTCCTTGGGCATATCTGTTTTGACAATGTGCTCCCCATCCAGTCTTGCTGGCATTTGTTTGCACAATGATCCAGTTTGACTCCTGAAGAGGAACTCCCCTGGATAGGTTCTTGGACTGTGACCACCAGAGAAAATAAAATTCTCAGACTTACAGGTATCCTGATATGCTGGGACAGTACCCTGCTTCTGTTGAACTCTTGTAAGAAGTCTATTTGAAATGGGCGCATTCTCCCATCTGGCCCATTTTACCATATGGATTACTGAGGACATGTGACCCAGGAGCTTTATCCATTGGCGGGCTGTTAGGTATTTGACATGGCAGAACAGCTGGAAAAAATTTAGAAGAAATTTGATGCGAACATCTGGAAGAGACACAATCTCCTTTTGTGTATTGAAGTGTGCTCCCAGAAACACTAGCTTTTGACATGGTCGAAGCTGGCTCTTTTGAAAATGTATGTTCCAACCATGATCCTAAATGAACTCGAGAAGTATAGACCTGTGGGCAAATGCTTGTTGTTGTGAACTCGCCATGAGAAGGATATCGTCTAAATAATGGATTATGAATAACCCTTTGACACGTAGTTCTGCTGTAAGTGGGACTAACACCTTTGTAAAGACCCTTGGAGCAGTGGATATTCTGAAAGGAAGAGCTGAAAATTGAAAATGGCGGTCTCCGACCGTGAAACAGAGGAACTTTCTCTGCAGTTCTGCAATAGAAATATGGAAGTATGCATCTTTTGAGTTCTACAGACAGCAGGTAGGCCTTTGGTGGAATAAGATTTATTACTGACAGCACAGACTCCACCTTGAAGTGCTGCACCTGGAGAAAGGTGTTCAGGACTCGAAGATCTAGAACCGGTCTCCAAGAACCATCTTTCTTTTTTACCAGAAAAGAGGTGAGTAAAAGCCTTTGTCGTGAGCTTGAATTGGAATCTGTTGAATAAAACTGTTGCACATAAGCTTGCTGATTAACTTGAGAATGGCCTTCAGTTTCACAGAATCCCTGGGGAGTGGAGTTTTTACTAAACAAGGAAGACTCGGTTTTCTTGGAACTCTAGATGGTACTTGTCTTGAAGAATCCTCAGAACCCATCGGTATGATATACTGGACGCCCAGACCTCTGAAATTGTGTAATCTTCCTCCCAGAGGAAAGGTCTGGGACAGCCCACTATCATTGCTTTTTAGCCTGAAAGGAAGGAAAGGACTTACCACTTCCCTTGCCTCTAAACAGAAAGCTAGACCTTCCATCCTGAGGTTGAAAGAATCCCCTTCTAGAGGAAACCCTGAAGTTTTGATGCAAATTACGCTGCCTATGGACAAAAGAGGGTCCCTTCCGGCCTCTGGAAACCTGTGGGAGAAAAGGACTCTTACCTCCTGTCCTCTTTGATATTAAAGACTCCAATTGCTTACCGAACAGCATATCCCCTTCAAACAGAACACTCAGTAAATTCAACTTGGAACCTGGGTCAGCTTCCCAATGTCAAAGCCATAGGGCCCTTCTGAAAAGGTTAGCAGTAGCCATAGACTTTGCACTAAGTTTCAAAATATTGGCAGCGGCTGATAAGCAGAAAGAAGTAACCATATTAAAGTCTGAAAGAAAAGATGTAATATTTTCATTATCTTGCAAAGTATGAGACAATTTAGAAGACCACACATCAGAAGCTTTAAGGGTTGAGAATAGGGCAAGCAGAGGATGAAATAAGGCACCTTGTTGAAAATAAAGTCTCTTTAAAATTTTAGGGAATTGGTGAGGAGCTCAGTGAGCTCCTGTGTTTTAGGAAGCGCTTAGTGGGGAACGACCAGCGTGTCCCAGCTGTTATTATTCCTAACTCTTATATCTAACTATAGCTTCAGCAGCCCAGCTATTAGGGTTTACTTGTTACTCATTTACCCACAGGTTCATATGTTATGCAGTACGTTTACTGCTACTGATTTATACAGAGGTTCTCATGTTATGCAGCACGCTGACTGCAGACGCTGTGAACAGACCTGGTTCTCAATAAAACTTGTGATTCATACCGGTCTCTACACCATCAACCTCTATTATCTAAGTAATGCTGTTACATTGTATTAAATGGGTTTAACAAGCAGGATCTAACAGTGTTTATTTACTACAATTAATAAACGATGTTCATAATTCAGCCATACAGAGAACTAGAGATACTGAGTTACATTGCACATATGTGAGCTGATAATATAAAGGGCTTATATTGACCGCTTTTGCAAACTTTATATTTGAACTAATTCAACTGACATTTTGAGCGGAAAGCAATTAAATCCTTTTAACAAATAACAGCTATACTGTTTCTCAAAACAACTGTGAATCACATAATAATTTGATTTAGATCAATTTATTCTAACGCATTAAGATATAGTGTTTTTGCAAATATGATTAATTCCTGAATATTTTGTCTTAACTTAATAACTATACGCCAAGCTTATGTGGGCACTTCAGTGGCCTGCAGTATCGATTTACCAACTCTGCTCTTATATCTATTACGACTGATACATAGACATACTGCACATTTATAAACTGACTATATAATGGACCTGCAGTGACTGTCTTTGCTAACTTAGCGTTTAGCTAATACAACTGATATTTAGAGCAGGGAGTAATCTATGAATTGTGCGAAAAACAGCAATGCTGTAATTTAAGACACTCTTGGAATTCATAATAATTGGATGTAAACCAACTCTTTCACACGTAAAGAGATTTAGTCATTTGCAAATTTGATTCAACTATTAATATTTTGTCTTACATGTACAAACTATATGCACAGCAATATTTGTACATTCTGGTGGCTTGTTACACCTATTCATTGATTCCACATTTATATCATCACTGATGATCTATTAACCCAGTAACACCCATATATTAAACCTCTGTGTTTATATACTTCAAAGTTATACCCCTAGCTGCTGAATTACATTTCCATTTATTCAGGAGTACCAGCTGTGTATCAGTTAATATAGCATAATATATAAGAAATTTTCTCTGTGTTTTCCTGTCACAACATAATTAACTCCTTACTTTTTCGGAATAACTGGTCTATGTATGTGACTTGGACACTTAGTATGCTATACTACTAATATTTACTACCAGGTTGACACGCAGATCTATCCCTCCTATCCGTAGTTTTAATTGTGTATTGTGTGTGTGTGTGTACATTTTAACCTAGTTAATTAATAAAAGTTATATTTTAATGTGCATTTTTTCACCTCTATCTTGACCCATATGTAATCAGTCACTATTTTAGTTGACAGTAGTTTTCTGTGATTACTTATACCTTTTGCAAAAATTCATGTGTTAGAACTCAGGAGTGCTATATGTGTATTCTTAATAAGAAGGGCCTCCACTCTCCTCAATTCCAGTAAATTCAGTTTCTCTAATACACAGCACCAACCCTGGAATTCAGGTTAATAATACCTGAGTACCCTGTGATAGGGCTGTAGTTCTTATCCATTTTTTAAGTAGTGCCATTGGACCTCTTTTTGTTTTCTAAGGTACAAGATCTGTTGCTCAGTATGCTATTGAGTTCCGTATGCTTGCCGCAGAGGTAGTTTGGAACAATAAATCCCTTGTTGCCGCCTTCTTTCATGGGCTCTCTGATGCAATTACAGGGAGTGCAGAATTATTAGGCAAATGAGTATTTTGACCACATCATCCTCTTTATGCATGTTGTCTTACTCCAAGCTGTATAGGCTCGAAAGCCTACTACCAATTAAGCATATTAGGTGATGTGCATCTCTGTAATGAGAAGGGGTGTGGTCTAATGACATCAACACCCTATATCAGGTGTGCATAATTATTAGGAAACTTCCTTTCCTTTGGCAAAATGGGTCAAAAGAAGGACTTGACAGGCTCAGAAAAGTCAAAAATAGTGAGATATCTTGCAGAGGGATGCAGCACTCTTAAAATTGCAAAGCTTCTGAAGCGTGATCATCGAACAATCAAGCGTTTCATTCAAAATAGTCAACAGGGTCGCAAGAAGCGTGTGGAAAAACCAAGGCACAAAATAACTGCCCATGAACTGAGAAAAGTCAAGCGTGCAGCTGCCAAGATGCCACTTGCCACCAGTTTGGCCATATTTCAGAGCTGCAACATCACTGGAGTGCCCAAAAGCACAAGGTGTGCAATACTCAGAGACATGGCCAAGGTAAGAAAGGCTGAAAGATGACCACCACTGAACAAGACACACAAGCTGAAACGTCAAGACTGGGCCAAGAAATATCTCAAGACTGATTTTTCTAAGGTTTTATGGACTGATGAAATGAGAGTGAGTCTTGATGGGCCAGATGGATGGGCCCGTGGCTGGATTGGTAAAGGGCAGAGAGCTCCAGTCCGACTCAGACGCCAGCAAGTTGGAGGTGGAGTACTGGTTTGGGCTGGTATCATCAAAGATGAGCTCGTGGGGCCTATTCGGGTTGAGGATGGAGTCAAGCTCAACTCCCAGTCCTACTGCCAGTTTCTGGAAGACACCTTCTTCAAGCAGTGGTACAGGAAGAAGTCTGCATCCTTCAAGAAAAACATGATTTTCATGCAGGACAATGCTCCATCACACGCGTCCAAGTACTCCACAGCGTGGCTGGCAAGAAAGGGTATAAAAGAAGAAAATCTAATGACATGGCCTCCTTGTTCACCTGATCTGAACCCCATTGAGAACCTGTGGTCCATCATCAAATGTGAGATTTACAAGGAGGGAAAACAGTACACCTCTCTGAACAGTGTCTGGGAGGCTGTGGTTGCTGCTGCATGCAATGTTGATGGTGAAAAGATCAAAACACTGACAGAATCCATGGATGGCAGGCTTTTGAGTGTCCTTGCAAAGAAAGGTGGCTATATTGGTCACTGATTTGTTTTTTGTTTTGTTTTTGAATGTCAGAAATGTATATTTGTGAATGTTGAGATGTTATATTGGTTTCACTGGTAAAAATAAATAATTGAAATGGGTATATATTTGTTTTTTGTTAAGTTGCCTAATAATTATGCACAGTAATAGTCACCTGCACACACAGATATCCCCCTAAAATAGCTATAACTAAAAACAAACTAAAAACTACTTCCAAAACTATTCAGCTTTGATGAGTTTTTTGGGTTCATTGAGAACATGGTTGTTGTTCAATAATAAAATTAATCCTCAAAAATACAACTTGCCTAATAATTCTGCACTCCCTGGAAAGACGAAGTTGCTGCCAGAGATTTACCAGAGGATCTCGAGGTATTGGTATCTTTTATGATCCTAATTGACATCAGACTCAGAGAGAGGCCCTCTTTCAAGGAGCGCTTGCGGAAGCCTCCTGTTCCGTTGTCTCCTACGTGTTGGTTCCCACCCATGCCTCCCTCTCCTCCCATGCCTCCTGGTCCCGAGTCACCAGGTACTGCTGAGCCGATGCAGTTGGGATTCACGCGTCTCTCCACGGAGGAGAGGGCCTTTAGGAGGAGGGAGGGACTCTGCCACTATTGTGGGTAACAGGGCCACCTTTTGAAGTCTTGTCCTACACGGCCGGGAAACGCTCACACCTAAGGTCCTGTTGGGGGCAGACCTTGGGTGGTTTATCCTCATCCTTGGAACCGCTTAAGGAGAAACCTTTGGTCACGGTTGTTCTTTCCTTGGTGGACTCCTCCATAGTCACTCAGGCTCTTGTTGACTCCGGTGCTGTGGGCTATTTCATTGACAGTGCTTTTGTATCAAAGCACTCCATTCCTGTTTTGCCTTGGTCCATTCCGCTTGCTATTGAGGCCATTGATGGCAGGCCCCTTCAGCCTGAACTCGTTACTCACGAAACGGCTCCGTTGTCCATGGCTGTTGGGGCTCTCCATTTTGAAACCCTCCAGTTTCAGGTGATAAACTCTCCGTATTTTCCAGTTGTTCTGGGTTATCCCTGGCTCCAAAAACACAATCCCAGTCTCGACTGGCGCAGGTCCGAAATTTTGTCGTGGTCCCCGCAATGTATTTCCACTTGTCTTCGGAAACCAGTTAAAGTCTTGTGCACTTCTTCGGTATCTCAATTGACAGAGGAGTACCGAGAGTTCCTAGACGTGTTTGACAAGGTGCGTGTCGGTATGTTGCCTCCTCACCGGTCTTACGATTGTGCCATAGACCAGCAACCCGGAGCCATTCCTCCTCGGGGCCGGGTGTACCCTCTGTCTGTTGCAGAGAATTGTGCTATGGAGGAGTATGTTGCCGATGCTCTGTTGCGGGGGATCATCCGCAAATCCTGCTCTCCTGCAGGGGCTGACTTCTTCTTTGTGAAGAAAAAGGGTGGAGAGTTAAGGCCATGTATGGATTATAGTGGTCTTAATCATCTAACCATTAAGAATGCTTACCCTATTCCGCTTATTACGGAACTCTTTGACCGCCTCAAGGGAGCTACGGTCTTTACTAAACTTGATTTGAGAGGAGCGTACAATCTCGTTAGGATTAAGGAGGGCCACGAATGGAAGCGGACATTATGAGTATCTTGTAATGATCCACTCCATTGGTCACCTACTACCATTAAGGTCTTTGATAGTCTTAAGACTGCCTTTGCTGCCGCTCCAGTTCTGGCTCATCCTAACCCTGTCCTGCCTTTCGTTCTTGAGGTTGATGCGTCTGAGACTGGAGTAGGTGCCCTCTTGTCTCAATGTCCTACGCCCGACGGTTCCTTGCATCCGTGTGGTTTCTTCACTAAGAAACGGTCTCCAGCGGAGTGCAATTATGAAATTGGCAACAGGGAATTACTGGCCATAATTTTGGCACTCAAGGAATGGAGGCATCTTCTTGAGGGTACTAGCGTGCCAGTGCTCATTCTTACCGACCACAAGAATTTAACTTATCTATCTGAAGCAAAACGTTTGTCGCCCCGACAGGCCAGATGGGTGCTATTTTTTTCTCTGTTTAATTATGTGGTCTTCTACCTGCCTGGTAGTAAGAATGTTAGGGTTGATGCCCTCGCTCAACAATTTTCGCCTCTGTCGGAGGAGTCTGTACCTACTCCTGTTATACCTCCTGACCATATTTTGGCTACCATACGTACTAATTTGACTTCTCCCTTGGGGGAGGAGATCCTGGCTGCACAAACCAATGCACTTTTTGAGAAACCTAGTGGTAAGTGCTTTGTTCCTGAGAATATTCTAACTAAACTTCTGCACACTTACCACTATCCTAAAGTCACAGGTCACCCAGGCAAGAACCAAATGATTTGGTCTGTCACTCGACAATTCTGGTGGCCAGGTCTTCGTTCTGATGTTGCTGCGTATGTTGCCTCCTGCTCAGTTTGTGCACAGAATAAGACTCCTCAACGTCTTCCTGTGGGTCTTCTTCAACCTATTGCTAATGGTGAGCGTCCTTGGAGACATCTTTCCATGGACTTCATTGTCAAGCTCCCTGTTTCCAATGGCAATACTGTTATCCTTATGGTGGTTGACCGTTTTTATAAAATGTCACATTGCATTCCCTTGATGAAGCTGCCTACCGCTCAGGAGCTTGCTTCAATTTTTGCCCGGGAGGTCTTCCGTTTACATGGGTTACCCAAGGAGATAGTATTGGACCGAGTAAGCCAGTTTGTCTCCAGATTTTGGCGTTCCTTTTGTGCTCAAATGGGGATCCAGCTTTCCTTCTCCTTGGCATATCACCCTCAATCCAATGGGGCTGCGGAACGGTCTAATCAAGCTCTGGAACAGTTCCTCTGTTGCTATGTCTCAGATCACCACAGTAATTGGTCTGAACTGTTACCTTGGGCAGAGTTTGCTCGAAATAGTGCTATTAATGCTTCCTCCAAGTTATCCCCGTTCATGGCGAATTATGGGTTTCAACCATCCTTGTTGCCTGATTCATTCATGTCTCAGGGTATTCCGGCTTTGGAGGAGCATCTCCGGCAACTCTGTTCCACGTGGGTGCAGATTCAGGATTGCCTTCATCGTTCTATGCAGCGCCAAAAGTTCCAGGCTGATCGTAGGCGTCTGCCCGCACCTTCCTACCAGGTTGGTGAGAGAGTTTGGCTGTCCTCCCGCAACTTGAACCTTTGTGTGCCTTCCAATAAATTGGCTCCCTGTTATGTTGGTCCTTTTCGAATACTCCGACGGGTTAATCCTGTGGCCTACGCTCTTGACCTTCCTCCTGCTATGCGCATCTCCAATGTTTTTCATGTCTCCCTCTTGAAACCATTGGTTTGTAATCAGTTTACCACTGTGTTGCCTCGTCCCCATCCTATCTTTGTTGACAACCATGAGGAGTATGAGGTCAGCAGCATTATTGACTCTCGTATGTCCAGGGGCCATGTACAGTATTTGGTTCACTGGAGGGGCTACGGTCTGGAGGAGCGTTCTTGGGTTCCCTCCTCTGATGTTCATGCTCCCGCCCTACTTCGTGCCTTCCATGCCCGTTTCCCCAATAAGCCTTTTGTCCTCCCGTGGGGGAGGGGTCATTGAGGGGAGGGTACTGTCAAGGTTTTTTCCCTGTTGTGTTTGCCATGTGCTGCTGGCAGCCATTTTACTCACCTCTCTTCCTCACTATGGTGCATTGTGACGGATGCTGCTCATTTCCTGCACTTCCTTTTATGGCCAGACTGGTGTGCATCATCCATGTGAGACAGGATGCAGTCTCAGAATTTTGATGTCATCACTTATTATTTAAAGGGCCTCTGTTCAGTATGCTTTGCCTTTGCGTTGTCTCAGACCTGTTTGTGAGAGTTCCTGTGTATTACATGGCTGCCTGACATCCTTCCTGGTTCCTGATCCCTGGCTTGTTCCTGACTCTGCTGTTTTCCTCGTTCCTGATTCCGGCTCGTCTGACTATTCGCTTTGGCTCCTGACTCGGCTCGTCTGACTACCAGCTCTGGTTTTGACTCCTGGCTTGTTATTTGACTTGTGGACTTTTTTATTATTTTTTGCTATTTATAAAGGTGTGATTATTTTTGCACTTCTCGTCTCAGTCTGATTCCTGGCACCTTGACAACCGGACATCCATCCTCAACGAAGCCAGGAGAAGTCTTCATCCAAGCGGCAAGAAGTCCTCAACGAAGCCGGGAGAAGTCTTCATCCAAGCCGGCAGAAGTGGTCCTCCAGATGGGCAAAAGTCTTCATCCAGACGGCATCTTCTATCTTTATCCATCCGACGTGGAGCGAGTCCATCTTCAAGACATCTGGCGCGGAGCATCCTCTTTAATCGAAGTCTTCTTCCAGAATGGAGGTTCCTTTAAATGACGGCATCCAAGATGGTGTCCCTTGAATTCCGATTGGCTGATAGAATTCTATCAGCCAATCGAAATTAAAGGTGAAAAAATCCTATTGGCTGATGCAATTAGCCAATAGGATTGAGCTTCAATCCTATTGGCTGATCTATTCAGCCAATAGGATTGAGCTCGCATTTTTTCACCTTTAATTCTGATTGGCTGATAGAATTCTATCAGTCAATCTGGAATTCAAGGGACGCCATCTTGGATGATGTCACTTTAAGACACCTTCATTCTGGAAGAAGACTTCGATTGAAGGAGGATGCTCCGCGCCGGATGTCTTGAAGATGGACCCGCTCTGCGCCGGATGGATAAAGATAAAAGATGCCACCTGGATGAAGACCGTCTGGAGGACCACTTCTGCCGGCTTGGATGAAGACTTCTCCTGGCTTCTTTGAGCATGGATGTCCGGTCTTCAAAACTGTAAGTGGATCTCCGGGGTTAGTGTTAGGTTTTTTTAAGGGTTTATTGGGTGGGTTTTATTTTTAGATTAGGGTTTGGGCACTTGAAAAAGAGCACTTGAAAATGCCCATCCAAATGCTATTTTCAGGGTAATGGTTTTTTAGTTAGGATTTTATTTGGGGGGTTGATTGTGTGGGTGGTGGGTTTTACTGTTGGGGGGTTGTTTGTATTTTTTTTACAGGTAAAAGTGCTGATTTCTTTGGGGCAATGCCCTGCAAAAGGTCCTTTTAAGGGCTATTGGTAGTTTAGTTTAGGCTATGGGGTTTTTTTTATTTTCGGGGGGCTTTTTTATTTTGATAGGGCTATTAGATTAGGTGTAATTAGTTTAAATATCTGATTATTTCTTTTTTTATTTTGTGTAATTTAGTGTTTGATTTTTTTGTAATTTAGGAAATAGTATTTAATAAATGTAATTTATTTAATTGTAGTGTAAGGTTAGATGTTAGTGTAACTCGGGTTAGGTTTTATTTTACAGGTAAATTTGTATTTATTTTAGCTAGGTAGTTAGTAAATAGTTAATAACTATTTACTAACTAGTCTACCTAGTTAAAATAAATACACACTTGCCTGTAAAATAAAAATAAGCCCTAAGCTAGCTACAATGTAAATATTAGTTATATTGTAGCTAGCTTAGGGTTTATTTTACAGGTAAGTATGTATTTATTTTTAAATAGGAATTATTTAGGTAATGATAGTACCCAATTTATTTTAATTATATTTAAGTTAGGGGGTGTTAGGGTTAGACTTAGGTTTAGGGGTTAATAAATTTAGTATAGTGGTGGCGACGTTTGGGGGCGAAGTTTGGGGGCGGCAGATTAGGGGTTAATAAATTTAGTTAGGTGGCGGCAATGTTAGGGGTGGCAGATTAGGGGTTAATAATATTTAACTATTGTTTGTGATGCGGGAGTGCGGCGGTTTAGGGGTTAATATGTTTATTATAGTGGCGGCGATATCTGGAACGGCAGATTAGGGGTTCATAAATTTAATGTAGGTGTCGGCGATGTCGGGGGCAGCAGATTAGGGGTTAATAAGTGTAAGATTAGGGGTGTTTAGACTCGTGGTTCATGTTAGGGTGTTAGGTGTAAACATAAATTTTGTTTCCCCATCGGAATCAATGGGGCTGCGTTACTGAACTTTACGCTGCTTTTTTGCAGGTGTTAGACTTTTTTTCAGCCGGCTCTTCCCATTGATGTCTATGGGGAAATCGTGCACGAGCACGTAAAACCAGCTCACCGCAGCTTTCAGCAGCGCTGGTATTGGAGTGCGGTATGGAGCTCAATTTTGCTTTACGCTCACTTTTTGCCTGATAAAGCCGGGTTTTTATAAACCTGTAATACTAGCGTTGTAGGGAAGTGAGCGGTGACAATAACGTGCAAATTAGCACCGCACCACTCATAACGCAAAACCCGTAATCTAGCCAATTTTGTGTACTCACCATCTGATGGTGTCTTTAAAAACTAGGTGGTAAAGTCATCACAGAAGCCAATGCCACAGACATATGATGTATAATTTACCTAAGATTATAAAAATTAGTTTATATTTTAAAATAGTAATTTTGTTATCAATCCTAACATGTTCACGTGATTATACTTTCATTGAAGTATTTACCTTCTGAAATGGTTGTTAATGATGTTGTCTCTGACATTGAGCCCCTCATCCAGGTATGGGCTCTCTTTGTCCTCCTCCTCCTCTCTTTAGGGGACTTTGGGCACTTGGATGTCCTGCAGCATCCCTGCCTGTTGGGCTATATTATGAAAGATGCTGTAAGCTATAATGATCTTTGCCACCTTCTTTGGGCTGTATTGGAGGGCTCCTCTAGACTGATCCAGATATCTAAATCTAATTTTTAGGAGCCCAAACATACGTTCCACTACAGCCCTGGTTCCCCTGTGCGCATGATTATAGCGCTCCTGTGCCTCGTCAATGGGCTTACGAAGAGGCGTTATGAGCCAATTCCTGCTCATGTAACCCAAATTAATATTAAAAATATTCAGCACACCAAATAGTTACCAATAATTGATATCAGTTTAATACTTGTCATAAATTAAAATATGCAGATAAAAAAAGAGAGGTACCTAGCCTTTCCCCATTTAAATTTGCATACAACAGAATCACGCAAAAAACAAACGTGCCACACAAATTTCCCTTAGGCGTCCCTAGGGGAAAGATAAAATAGGCATCTTTTCCAAAATGTTCACAGTTCGAATGCTAGGATAATAGAACAAGCACAGGGGCTCAAAGTAATACTTTGTAATCCACATATAGTGAAACAATACACATTACTTGATTAAAGTATATAACAAAGTCCAATACTCTCCTCCTGAATCTAATACCTCACAGGTCCCAGGTATATAAAAAAGCCCTGTATTATGTCGGATGCTCCCCGGTCTGTATTCAAAGAGGTAAAAAGTGGAACCCGCACAGTGGACCAACAGGAGGATAAGCAAGTATACCCCCTGATTGTTATATGGACTGTGATATTTAAGGGTGGATCATACACTGCAGTTAATACGCTTATCACGTTTATTAGCTATTTTGCACTATACACCTGTCTCATATGAACTTACACTGAGGCTATCATAACAGTCTGGTTGCGTTGGACTTTGTTACATACTTCAATCAAGTAATGTGTATTGTTTCACTATATGTGGATTACAAAGTATTACTTTGAGCCCCTGCCTCGCATTCGAACTGTGAACTTTTTGGAAAACACGCCTATTTTTTCTTTCCTCTAGGGACCCCTAAGGAAAATTTGTGTGACACGTTTGTTTTTTGCGTGATTGTGTTGTATGCAAATGTGAATGGGGAAAGGCTAGGTACCTCTCTTTTTTATCTGCATATTTGGATTTATGACAAGTATTAAACTGATATCAATAATTGGTAACTATTTGGTGTGCTGAGTATTTTGTATTATATGTATTTGTGGGTATGTAGGCGATACCTTACTCGTGCACACCCTTTGATATTATATTGCATTTATCTTCATTGTACTTGAGTAGTGCTGTTACTTTTTGTATATTTGAATATTAAAAATATATGCTAAAAAATAAGATGAACAAAACGTTTTTACAAATTAATCAAATAAATAAAAAATTAGACAATGCATTTGTGTCTACAAAAATCGCGAAAGATCCCTAAAATAAAAAAAAATACGTTAAATGTTTACATACCATAGCTAAAATGTAGAAATGCAAAAAACGTTAATTGTTCTGCTAGTGACTTTTCTGATTTTACAGAGTCTTTCAAACTGCTAAACTGTCGTCTACGTCAGTTATGTTTGAAGAGCTACACTGTCTCTTTAAAAGTATTGTGAAGGCTATCACCTGCTACATATCTGTTTAGAGCTAAACCTACACATTTGCTGAAAGAGAGACAATTAAATGGTTAAACATCATTCTATATATGTACATTTTAACTATCACCTGCTACATATCTGTTTAGAGCTAAACCTACAAATTTGCTGAAAGAGACAATTAAATGGTTAAACAACATTCTATATATGCACATTTTGCGCACTACACAAACACAACTGTTTGCGAACATTACAGTGGCAACTGTCTAAATTATTAACCAATGTAGGAGTGCTATGCATGAGTACTCACCAACAAGCCACCTGTGAGGTAACTGTCTGTCCTAAAACTGATGCCAGACTGACGACTGCCTGAGGATATGGGCATTGTGACGGGCAGCCCGAAATTCGCAAACATGTTCATAATTTGCATCCGTGCGTCGCAAATGAACTGCACATTCAAAGAATGAAAGTGTTTGCAATTTCGAAAATGAATCTCTGATGCTACTGGAGCCCGCAGACATTAGGCATATTCGCTATATTATAGGATTCACTCTTGAGGTGTCTCCAATCATCCTCATTTTGTGGGAATCCTATAAAAAGCTGACAATTTCTTTTCATGGCGTTCAAAAACCACAGAGAAGGTGCCTTGAGCCAAGCCGGACAAGTAACCCTCTGTGGATTGAAAGTTTCCGGAGGCCATAGCATGTATGCAGCAAAGCATCTTGGACATGCCAGGGATTGCAGTGCACATATGCTGGAGTGGCTCCAAGTAAGGTTTTAGTACATTGTAATGGCTCAATAGCTGCTGCCTAATGAGCTGATACAAGTCATAAACCTGGGCATCGCTCATGTTGTCCAAGGTGAGCCTCACCCTGTTAACAGGTGGAGCCCTAATGCTCAGACTTTCCACACGCCCCTCTTTTCGAGATTCCTGGCCTGCCTGAGTCTGTTGTACATAAGTTGTCCAACAGCACCAACACAATCTAACTAAAGGTTGTCCATATTCGCAGAGCCAAGTAGCAGTAGCCAAATAGCAAAGCAAATACTCAATGATAAACAATGTAGTCAAACACACAAGAGCGATCTGATAAAATGTCGGTCATAAGGGACATATTGGCCATGGTGTTGGCGTGAGTTACAGTTCAAAATGTCCAATGGTAGCGTATTCGTAATGATTGCTGATTGTATAACCTGATTGTATCTAAGCAGCACGAATGCTTTCAAAGTGGGCGTTTTTTGGGGTCTTTTTGTTGACATTATGTTATTCACCAATAAATTGTAATGTAAAAGTGTTATAGTCTAAAATATAACATATACAGTGTATCTTCCTAATGTTTGTTCATATGCATAACAAATACTTAGTAAACACGATTTTATATTAAAAAACACAAGTCCACGCTCAAATGATTCAAAGTGCATACTTGTCTATAGTATGTGCATAGACATGGAATAGAATCTGATTGAGCAATGTTGTTGCAATATTGTTCAAAAACTATAAAAGTAACGCCTGACATATATAAGTGATTGGCGATATTTCAATATTTTCCTGTGTACCATTGAAATCTCAATAATAATGAAGATATTCCAAAACTCTCGTCTCCATATATGTAAGATTGAGTAAGAAACTTATTAAAGGGGCAGTAAAGTCCTAATGATACAATCTCTATGGTTCAAGCTTAGAATGATGTAATCATATTAGCTGCATGCCTGTCTACTTTCCAAATCTTTGTTCTTTTGTTATACTTTGCAACATTATTAATGTGTGATTATTAAAAAGATAAATGTGTTTTGTTGTTGTGTGATGTGTGTTATCTACATATATGTATGTATTGTGATTATCTTCCACATATGTTCATTTATAGAAAGCAGTATAGCATTGGTGTTCCTTCAATAGAATATTCCTAATGGTATATTATGATTAAATCCTGATATTAAAAATGTGTTAATTATTGATATTTATTTCATATTTGTCATAATACAATAGATCGTAATTTATACTTAATATAATGTGATTTTTAAATTATACAGTGCCAAAAAGTAGATTTTGTGATCTATTTGTCATTGCAGTACCTACGCAAGAATTTATAATTTTGCAAAAAATGTAGGTCTCCCGTATTACGAGTTGAAAAAGAGATAATTATCGCATGCGTAACGGATTGTAGCCAAAGGAGGCAGATTGCTTGCACAAGCACGTATTCCCCATAGAAGTCAAAGGAAAAGAGAAATAGAAAAAAAAAATCATTCCAACACTCCTGTTTTGCGCATAGTGAATGACATCATGTCATTTTCTGAAATTGTACATGAAATAGTGAATATTTCATATTGCAAGAATGTTTTGCGAACGTAATCAGCTCTATATTGTTTGTATGTAGATAATTGTGTACAGTATGTATGTGATGATATTTGTACAGATATATAGCTAAATGACTGTTTCTCTATGTATGTCTATGTCAGTCAATATAAAATCCCTTTGTCTGCATTTTTTTTCTAACACCCGAGATCTCGTATCTTTGATCCACTATAATTATTTTGTGCAATATTTTTAAACGTAATATTTATTGGACAGTGTTTATAGGAACATAAGTGTACTTTGTACTATATTTTTGAAGTGATTAGTGAATGTTTTTGATTGCGATGTATCTGTAACTACAAGACTTGGATAGTGGAATAGATTTTTGCGTAAATGGTGATTTCTGTTGTACTAGGGAGGATTTTTCAAACTTGTAATGGCTGCGGTATGGAAATAACACACCAAATTGAGCCATAACACAACACTTTTAATCTTGCCGTTTGTTTGTATTGCTATGACACAAAAAAGTGGAGGAAAAAAAAGCCAAATCTGACACATTCACGCAAAACTCCAAAAATGGACTGGACAAGCTTATTGGCACCCTCAATTTAATATTTGGTAGCACACCACTTGGAAAAAATAACAGAAATCAATTGCTTCCTGGTACCATCAATGAGTTTCTTACACCTCTCTACTGGAATTTTGGACCACTCTTCTTTTGCCAACTGCTCCAGGTCTCTCAGATTGGAAGGGTTCCTTTTCCCAAGTGCTGTTTTGAGATCTCTCCACAGGTGCTCTATGGGATTGAGATCAAGACTCATTGCTGGCCAGTTCAGTACTCTCCAGCGCTTTGTCTTAAACAATTTCTGGGTGTTTTTTTATGTGTGCTTTGGGTCATTGTCCTGCTGTAAGACCCATGACCTCTGACGGAGACCTAACTTTCTGACACTGGGCCCTACATTGCTCCACATAATTCTTTGGTAGTCTATAGATTTCATAATGCCATGCACACAGTCAAGACATTCAGTGCCTTAAGCAGCAAAAGCAACCCCAAAACATCAGTAAACCTCCACCATGTTTGACTGTAGGGACTGTATTATTTTCTTTAAAAGCCTCATTTATTTTTCTGAAAACGGTAGAATGATGGGCTTTACCAAAAAGCTGTAATTGTGTTTAGTCTGTCCACAGCACATTCTCTCAAATGGATTTTGGCTTCCTCAGGTAAGTTTTGGCAAACTCCAATCTGGTATTTTTATGTTTCTGTGTCAGCAGTGGGGTCCTCCTAGGTCTCCTACCATAGCATCCCTTTTCATTCAGATGGCGACATATAGTGCGAGCTGACACATTTGTACCCTGTGTCTGAAGGTCAGCTTGAATTTGTCTGGAAGTTGATTGAGGTTCTTTATCCACCATTCGAACAATCCTTTGTTGCAATCTTTGATCAAGTTTTCTCTTTCATCCACGTCCATGGAGGTTAGCTGCAGTGCCATAGGCTGTAAACTTCTTGATAATGTTGCGCACAGTGGACACAGGAACAGTAAGATCTCTGTAGATGGACTTGTAACCTTGAGATTGTCCATGCTTTTCCACAATTTTTGTTATCCTCATACAATTATTTGCTGCTCTTTCTCTTCTCCATGCTCAGTGTGGTACACAGAAACACACAACATATAAATTTAACATTTGCCCATCACTTTGGGACTTACCCCCTTTGCTGTGTTAGGTTCTCATGCAGTGTCTAGGCTACCATGCAATGCGAACATGACCTCACATTTGCATTGCAGCTAACTTGTAATACCAGCGCAATTTGCATGCACTAGTATTACTAATGGAACACAAATATTGTGCTCCACTTGTAATCTAGCCCTTAGTGGATTGTATTACTTTTATTCCTATATAAAATCCTTCTCTGGCTCCTAAATTAGCTGTTCTTTACTCAGTCAACCAAATAAGTAGCTTATAAATGGATTAAGTTGAAATTTACAGGCCAAAGTCATGATCCTAAGGACATAATATAAGTAAACTGTAGTCAAAATATATAAAATTATATTTTGATAAACTTGATACAATATATATTTTTGCTAAAATATACTGGAATCAATTTTTATCATGCAAGAGAATCATTTTATAATGTTAAATTGTTACATGTATATCTATACAACTATTTATTTTAATATGTGTTAGGTGCACTTATGAGTGAATAGCATGTATTAATAGTTATTGTGTTTTATGAAACAAATATTGAGCAGGTAATTTAATGGTTAACTTTTTAATACACTAGGATTAAATAATATTAAAAGGCAATAGGCAAAAGGAACATTGCTAATATCAGTTAAAAAGTAGGTTTTACTTTCTAAACTTTTAAATGTTTTTAACTACCAGCATAAACAAAGAAAAATAACAAGACTCTGCTTTTTATAATAGGCTTTTAATGAGTATTAAGAATATGTAAACGTTAAAAAAAATACATTATTATTATAATTTTGGTGCCTAGGGACTATACAAAGCAATGAAATACATTTTAACTCACAATATCATCTAAGTTTATGACTTTTGTATTACCAGATAGCCCAGCACAGCCTTTTAAACCCACAGAAATTATAGGCAATGAGAAAATATGTGTAAAATAATGCTTCTAATTTGTAATGATTAATTGTTTTAATAACACTAAAGAAACATACAAATAGACTTGTGTCTTATTAGTACTCAGGATGGAGTTTTTTTAATATAACATAATAATAATCCTATTTTATAAGGTGATCAAATGTGTAGTGTACCAACTTGAGCAATATTCACACAATGAATTCCTTCATTAAATGTTATGACACCCAAGGCACTAGAATATAAAATTACTTCTTATGGGTCATACTGAGCTGACACCTGGTCTTGATTTGATGTTTCTTACTTCAGAGGCAAGTGATTTAATTATAACACTGCTCTCCTCAATCAATCAACTTTGTTAAAATCCCTAATTAGCCAACAGCCAACTGTTACTTTGGATTGTGGCCTTCGATATGTTTTGTTTATCAATATCCATTTGTATGAAATAGTCACTGTAAATAGAGGCACAAATAATACTTCTTGTTTAATCTTTTTCCATTTCATTAAAAAAAATACCAACACATTCTTAATCATTTCTGTAAAATTTTCCAGCAGCTTTTATAATTTGCTTTTATTTCATGTTTTAAGAATGTTCTAGTAATACTAATGATTAGCCCCAATTGATTTTATTTTTTTTAAAAACCATGCATTCATCTTGGTTTAAATAGATGGCCACTATTAAAGAAATGCGCTAGCCTATAGGAATACAATGCTGCATTTTATTTTTAAACAAATGTGTTTACCCCTGAAAAAGGTGTTAAGAGCATAATCTTAAACTTTCTTATTATGTTTGTATTTTTGAATTCAGTCTGTATCCAGGCTCTCCTTTCCCTTATCGACTGTACCTGCTGGGTTTCCTTTGCCTGCTGAGTCTCTTGTACCAGTGATAGCTTACCTGAACCAGCCTCACCACCTGTACCTGCTGGACTTTGTTGCTGCATAACCCCTTGCTACCTAGTTGCTGGACTGATCTCATGGATGCCCGACCTTTTGCCTGTTCTTGGACTTTGCTTCTGCTTTACCCCTTGGTACCTAGTTGCTTTACTGATTTCCTGGTACCTGACCTTTGTCCTATTTTCAGTTATGGTTTCTCTTGTTTTATTAAAGCCCTTTAATTGACTTTTTGTTTCCTGTGTATCTATTCCGCCATCTCTGAGAAAGACTGATGGAAAGTTCAGCTGCTCATAGTCCTCTACGCAGATGACTTGTCTACTATCTGCCTACAACACCAGCTATTAACCCCACAAAAGAACCTATGCAAATATTTCAATAATGTGCAAGATAGCAATTTTTCAAGTGCGCTAACCAGACCGCGTTAGTCCTAAATTGCAAATCCCATTGCGCGTTACACATATTTGCATTCCTACGATCTTTACAAGGAATTTGTTTTACTTTTTATTATATATATATTTATATATTGTGAAAAATATTGTGAAATATTCATAATTTATGTCAGATTCAGCGCACTTGAATAAACGTGATCAAGTTAGCATGTGAGTATGAGGGTCAGTTTTTTTTTCAGTTTTTGCAATCCATTGAAGTCTATTGAGAATACGTTAACACCACCACAATATAAGTCCAACTTTTTGCGCACATCAGGTTCTCACTCTTGTGCTAACTTTTTCTTTCAACTCATAATACGAGCACAACCCTATGCGTAGCCTACATCTAGCGCAGTTTATGCTTAAATGGGATTGCTAAATTGTGTCAGTGTTGTCAGTATATTTATAAGAATCTTAGCAGTACTCTCCAAACAATGTGTGAGTATATGGCAGGGTTATAACTGAATATATTTAACAATCTTTTTTTAAACGAAACCCACAATCAATTATGCATATACTAAGACAATAAAATTAATATAAATACCTGAATTCTTTATTATTAGTAAATATCTATGAACACATTGAAATATATATATATATTTGTAAGAATCAGAATATGAGTCAATATTATACGCGTTTAAAAACTATTCAAATATGCTATGCAAAATTCATAAAAGTCTACCCTAAAAATTAGCCTTACTCACAGCAGCCTTTCATTCAATTAACACAATGAGATTAAAGTATAAACCACTGAACACTTAGACTGATACAATTTTTAACAGTGCTTAGTAAATAATAGGACAATATATATATGCTCAGCTATGTAGCTGTAATTGATTCTAATACAATTCTAATTAGGACACTAAAAATACCTATATTCTTAATGTGAACAGTTACTTAAATGTCTATTTATTTAAACTGGATCAAATTCTTATTTACTTACAATTAAAACCAATTCTAAGATATATATATATATATATATTATTCTATATTTTTCGTTCTCATTGGCTACTTTTGGGGAACACTCCCCATTGTTTCAGTATATATTGTTGCTATGGAAACGCATCTTTTAACCTCTTAAGGACATATGACAGAATTGTTCCGTCATAAAACAATTGAGCAAACTGAAAGCTGTGTCCTTAAAGGGTTAACAGTTAACAGACTGTCATACTGGATTCTGGCCATCGGGGGGCAGCGGACGAACAACACAGCAATACATTTAATCATTTCTAAACATTTTACATGATTTCCCATATAATGATTACATTAATCAATACTATAACATTGCATTAATAAATTGCAATATTAATTGTAGATGGGGTAGTATCATATCATTTTTCTGATTATTTTGATATGAGACATCATGTGTCTTTAACATTATGTTATATTAAAGTTATTATACTGCTAATTATTAGCTTAAAATCAATTAAAAATGTTATCAGTATCCTGGCATTTATATACAAATACAGCCTATTTCATATTCCAACATGAATATACTATATTTCATATTTCTAATAAATCCTGGATGGATGAATCTTGTCTATGTAGATCTGAAATAAAATAAGTGTTATTAATCATTTCATTTTAGGTCCACAAATATCTATTTATATTCTTAAAAACACAGAGGCTAAGACATTTTATGCTTTCAATATATATATATATATATATATATATATATATATATATATATATATATATATATATATATATATATATATATATATATGTATATATATATATATATATATATATATATATATATATATATATATATATATACACATTCATTTCTATGCAGGCAATCTTGTATTTAGAATTTTCAGTAAATTTCAAAATTACCTTGTAACGTGTCTATAGCTCACAGGGGGTCACTTAACAGGCAGCTGTCAAAAGCCATAATTTCCTTAATATGCCTGTATCCTCAGATCCCTTCCCAGATAGAACAATTCTTTAGCAGGCAGGAGCATATATGAGCATGTACCTTGGAGATTCCAGCAAGTTAGTTTCCATCTCATTAGGCCTCAAAAGACATATCCCAGACACCCCGTCCCCACTCACTGTATGGGGTAAGGGATGTTTGGAAATGGTTCAATGGTTTTTATCCTATCTCAAGCTATAAATTCTGTTCTTTCTCAAAATCACTTTTACAAATTCCTTTAAGTTATTGTTTTAAGTTCAATAGACCAAATGTTTTATTGTCCTCATTTGGATGTTTAAAACAACTTTGCATGCTGAGTGTGGGAGGATGGGACATGAGTTTTAAGTACATTTTTCTGAATGAATCATTTGGAATTGGTTAGTCAAATATATTATATATATATATATATATATATATATATTAATCTTTACATATACCTTGACATAAATCCCCCTTCCAATTTTAAATAGCTGTAGGACACATGTATTTAAATTGGCTTAGAGTCAACGGTAGTGGTGAGGATGTTGACCGTACGCATCATAGACAGCCTTCTATGTAGAGAGTCCATCATTTTTTTTAAACCTTCACGCTTATCAGCTAGGCATCTTTAAGCTACAGTATGTCTTTAGTGCATTTGGGGACATAACACTTCATTCTCCCTCTATGACTTGTAGTTGGGACCTAGGATGACATGCTCGCAGCTGATTGATATGGACCCATTTATCTATGAAACTTTCATTTTTGGGAATCCTTATTTTATAGGCCACTGGAGATATTTTGTCAGTAATGACAAAAGGACCTTTCCATGAGGGAAGAAATTTCTTCTCCCTAACCTGATCTCTTCCAAAGTTATAAAGATAAACTTTATCATTTATTTCATATTCCTTTTTGGAGGTTTTGAGATCATAATAGGTTTTAGTGGCAGTTGCAGCTTTCTCTAAATTCCTTTGAGCAAATGCAAAGGCATATTGCAGGTGCTTTCTTAGGTTCTCCACATATTGATGTGTATTGGCAGCGTTTATCAAGTTTTGGTCTGATGTACGGTACAGCAGATGCTGAGGTAGAACCATTCTCCTACCAGTTATCAGTTCAAAAGGTGACATCTTGGTAGCACTACTTGGAGTTGCTCTTAATGCCATTAAGACAAGAGGTAGTTTTACATCCCAGTCTTTACCCGTTTCACTCACAAACGTTTTGAGGATTTTTACAATGGACTGGTTGTAATGCTCTACACCACCACTTGAGGCAGCTCTATATGCAATATGGAGCTTTCTTTTAACCCCTAGTATTTTCCACATTTTGGTCATCATCTGATTCGATTCTTTGGGGAAAACCAAATCTGGAAAACTCGTGGTTGATGAGCAATGCTGCGTATGTTTCAGCACTATTGTTAGGTGCACTGATTCACTCTACCCATTTAGTGAACAGGCATGTCACTGTTAACATGTATTTGTTACCTCTTGCTGACCTTGTTACTGGACTAATAAAATCAATTTGTATATCTGACCATGGCATTACCATCCCCCTTTTCTGCAATGGCGCTCTATGCGTTGGTGCAGTGGGTTGGAACTGTGGACAGATTAAACACCCTTGACAGTAGGTTTGAACATCTTTCAACATGTGTGCCCAAAAAGCGTAGTCACGCAATATTTCATATGTGAGTTTGGCACCACGATGACCAGATGTGGGAGCATCATGGGCATGTTGAAGCATTAGACCTCTGAACTTGGTGGGTACTACCCATTGCTGGATGCCAGTTTTGGAGGTCCTAATTAACAAACCATCCTGTAACTTGAATTGTGTTCTGGATTTCAATAAGATTCTAAGATCTTCTTTGCCAATACAATCATCTTTTGATATGGGGTTATTTTCAGGATCTTCTATGTGTTTATAAAAGATGCCTACAATGGGGTCCTCTTTTTGACTAGTGATCAGGTCCTCACTAGGAGAATCCTGACTCCATTGCACCAGGTTAGGCTCACTCTGTTGTTTTGCCTGGTTTCTGGTAATGGCTTTTACCTGAATTGCACCCATTAAGTGGTCAATATTAAGGAGTTCTCCAGTTATGGCTCCTTGTTTGGCTAATGAATCCGCAAGATCATTGCCTTCCTTATCTGGGCCTAGAACCCTGGAATGACCCTTGGTCTTCTTCCAGTGTATTGTCAAATCATTGGATACCACCAGATTATCAATCTCGCAGAACAACTGGCCATGCTTGACTGGTTTGTTATTGCTTTTCTGCATGCCTTTTCTTTTCCAAGTTGGCAGGTATTCAACAAAACTGTCACGCACATAATTTGAGTCAGTTATGATCACAAATTCATGAATACCATGTTCAATAGCCATTTCAATGGTTTTTAGAACCGCAGTGAGTTCTGCAACTTGGCTGGATCTTGGTCCAATGTTTAAACCTATAGATATATTTGAGAATCCATTTGCCCAAGTTATACCAATGCCAGCGACTAATCTGTGCTCATTATCAATAGTGGCATGGTAAGAATAACCATCAACATACACCCAAGGTAATTTTTAACAATTGTCCTCATTGTACATTTTATATGGGGAAAGCAATTGTTCCTCCAGAAAATCATCTTCTGATAATTCTTCCCCAGGATCCTTAGCAGTACAGTCATGGAGCTCAGCAAGCCCCTGTATGACTAGATTCTTTTTATTCTGCTTGTAGCAGATTTCTAAAGGCCAGCCTTGTAAGGAAAGAGTCCACGCTGTTATGCGGCTATTTGACAAATTCCCATCTCTTATTCTCTCACTTTGCAAATATAGCAAAGGCTGGTGGGCCGTTTCTACAATAATTTTCTCGCCCTGTATATAGCTGCGGAAATTTTGTAGAGCCCATACAGTAGATAAGAGGGCTTTTTCGCAATCGCTAAATTTTATTTCTACTGGGGATAGAGTTTTGCTCGCATAAGCAATGGCTTTGCTTAAATTACCATGCTTTTGGTATAAGACAGCAGTCATGCTTACATCCGTGTAACCTGTCTCTAAGAAGAAAGGTTTACCACCTTCAGGGTATGCTAAGCAAGGTGCTTGTGTGAGTTTCTCTTCAGCTCTTTGATGGCTGTCTCTTGAGACTCACTCCAGTGCCATTTTACATCCTTCTTTAGAAGAAGTAGTAGTGGTTTAGCTAACTCTGCATAATTATCAATGAATTTGCGAGAATAATTCGTCATACCCAGGAATGATCTCAATTCCTTTAAGTTAGTTGGGTTTTTAGAATTTACTATAGCTTCCAACTTTTTCTTCTGAGGGTTTAGCCCTTCAGAAGTAACTTAAAGGGACAGTTCACCCAAAAACGTTCTCCCCTTTAAATTATTCCCAATGATCCTTTTTACCTGCTAGAGTGTATTAAATTGGTTGCAAGTAGCTCCTTTACTCATATTTCAGCATTTGAAATAGCTGATTTAGCTTGTGGTTTCCCAACCTATACTGAAAGTTTTGATACTGGCGTATACGCTATTGAATAGCCTAAGTAAACACAGCCAGCAGAAGAGATTACACCCTCAGTGGGGGGCATGATAGTTAAGTAATAAAATGATAATTTTCCATTGTTCTCTCTATGTATTGAGCTTTGGTGTTCCAGACAAATATAAGATAAGGAAGCAAGTGTGTGTACATAAAAGTGATAACATAATGAGATCTGATATTACCTGAAACTCAACCCATTGTAATAGGCTGTGGTTTCAAAGCACAAAATCAGCTACTTCATATACACAAATAAACCCGAAAATGCAATTTCTCAAATATTTTATACTCTGCAGTTGGTATAACAAGTCATTTAAAATACATTTATGGAAAAACAATTTTACAGTGTACTGTCCCTTTAATGTCCCAAGAAGTTTACCCGAGTGCGGCACCATTGAGCTTTTGGTAGGGATAATTTGACACCTGCCCTTTTAAGTTGGCTGAGGACAGGTTTAAGCTCTGCGATGTGTTTTTCAAAGTCTGTGCTTTTGATTAAAACATCATCAACAGTGCATCAGGCATAGCCTTATGCATGAATACAGCAAACTCATGTCCAGAATTTATGTATCCAAAAGGGAGTCTCTGAAATGCATATTGGACCTTTTGGAATGAGAATGCCAGCTTATACTGGTCTTCCTCGTGTACTTTTATGGTCCAATATCCCTGTGCATAATCAATGGCTGTGAATATTTTGGATCCATGCATCTGTGCTAGGCATTGGTCAATGTATGGTACAGGCCAGCCAAACATGTACACTCATTTGTTTAGCTGTCTTAAATCAGCACACAAATGCCATTGTCCATTGGGCTTAAGAACACCTAGAATAGGATTGTTGTAAGAGCTGTGCACCTGTCTGATAATACCTCTTTCTTCCAAGTTCCTTATGATTTCTGCAAGAGAATCATATGAGGCTAAAGGAAGTCTGTATTGTTTAACAAAGACAGGTGGTGCATCGGGATCTGTTTGTATTCTTGCAATATGCAAGTCTGTAGTACCACAGTCATTAGAATCCCTAGCAAAAATATCCTTGTACTCCATCAGGAGTTCTCGCAGCTGTTGGTGTTCATCATCGCTGGAACAGCCATTAGCTAAGGATATTTGCTCTTCGACGATTTGCTGAAATCCTGGAAAGATTTCAGGTTCCCTATTTCAGGCTTCTTCCAACCTAGAGGTGAGATCCCCTTGATTATAATTTACATTGCCCCCATGACTCTGGGTATTGGGGTAATCTTGCTGTTTGATCGGCTGATCAAACACTAGAGAGGCTTCTTCAATTTTACAGATGCCTTCCTCTGAGCTGAAGGGATAAATAGACTGAATATTAAATAGACCCTCTGGCATAGATGTAAAGGATTGTTCTATTAATTGTTCTTCAATTAAGTATCCTTCAGGAATTAGCCCAATTACATTATTCTGGAATCCAAAAGTGTAATAACTTGATTCCAGCGCGTATCCTATGGTAGTCCCCTTGGATAAGTTTATATCCTGTGGGGTCATGTTATGCACAATATTATGTATTGGAATAGTTCCAATATTTACCAAGGAGTGTAGGTCATTGTGATACCCAGATTTTGTATTCTATGGGAGAGGCAAATTAGTGATTCAGAAGTTTTTAATTTCTGACCTCTCTTTACCTGTAAGGGTAAAAGGAATTTATCAGCCCCAGCAGGAATTATAACACCGTTAGACACCTGCATATTTACAGCATATGGCAATTGCTGGTTTGATTTCAGGGCTGCATTTTCATCCTGAAATACTTCAGGGTCCCCCTTTAGCCTGCTCCAGAGGCAAAAGTTAATCAAATCTATTTGTATGGCATATCTATGTAAGATATCATTGCCAATGTATATTTGATTATGGGGAGTATTTAAAACTAAAAACAGGTGCTTCACTGACTTATTATCTCCTAACCCTGGCCCTGCAGCAATCACCGCACTCATACACTCTCGCTCAGTCCCCCACAATACAAACTCAAGGTCACGCGATCCCAACAATCTCATCTCCACTAACCCACAGCGTTTATCCCCTCTCTTTTCTTGTGCCCTCTGGAATGCACACTCTGTCTGTAACAAACTTACAACTGTTCACGACCTGTTTGTTTCTAACGCTTTCAATCTTCTAGCAATTACTGAAACCTGGCTTTCTTCCTCTGACACTGCTTCCATTGCTGCTCTAACGCACGGCGGTCTCCACTTTAGCCACACACCTAGGCCAGGTGAGAGACATGGTGGCGGTGTTGGAATCTGTCCCCTTCCTGCTCCTATCAGCACCTCCATCCTCATCCATCTCTCTCCTTCTCCTCCTTTGAAGTCCATTGCATCCGCATTTTCTCCCCCCTCTCCCTCAAGGTGGCAGTTATTTATCGCCCCCCTGGACCAACCTCCCAATTCCTCAACAACTTTGCTGCCTGGTTTTCTCACTTTCTCTCTACAAATACACCTGCTCTAATCTTAGGGGACTTCAACATCCCCATTGATAACCTATCTACCCCTGCTGCCTCTAAACTTCTCTAACTCACAAACTCCTTTAGTCTTTCACAATCCACCCTATTCCCTACTCACCATGACGGACACTCTCTTGATCTGGTATTCTCCTACCTCTGCTCCCCTTCTGATGTCACCTGTCGCCCATTTCCCATCTCAGACCACCATCTGCTCACCTATAATCTCAATGTACAGGCTAAACCTATTTCTACCCCCCACCTCCGCACCTGTAGAAATCTGCACACTGTGGATCCTTTCCAACTTTCTAACCTTATTCAAATACGCCTTCCCCACATTTCCACGGTATCCTGCCCTGACCTTGCTACAAACCACTATAACAATACTCTCTCCTCTGCACTCGACACCCTTGCTCCTCCACAAATACGCAAAACCCCACGTCGTCAGCTCCAGCCCTGGCACTCTCAGCAAACACGCTATCTACAAAAATGCTCCCGTGCTGCTGAACGTGCCTGGAGGAAATCCTGCTCTGAACACGATTTCCTACACTATAAGTTCATTCTTTATTTTTACTCCTCTGCCCTTCACTTAACCAAGCAAAACTACTTCTCTTCTCTCATATCTTCTCACTCCTCAAACCCTAAACGTCTCTTCTCCACTTTCAACACTCTCATCTATCCACCTGCACCACCCCCCTTATCTGACTTTAGTGCTCAAGACTTGGCAGATTACTTTTTCAACAAAACACTTACCATCAGAAGCAACATCCCACCACAAGACTGCAACCTTTCATCTCTGCCCCCGGTCACCCCCTCCAACACTCTCAGTACCTTCCCACCAACCACTGAGAATGAAGTGAGTTCCCTAATATCTTCCTCACACCTCACTACATGCCCCCTTGACCCTATCCCTTCACATCTAATACCCTCTCTGTCCTCTACCATCACCCCAGCTCTTACTCACATATTCAATCGATCCCTTACTACTGGTTCATTTCCATCATCCTTCAAACATGCAAAGGTCACCCCCATCCTCAAAAAACCCTCCCTCAACCCCAATTCTCCTGCAAACTACCGCCCCATATCACTACTTCCGCTAGCTTCTAAAGTCTTGGAAAAATTAGTTTTTGATCATCCTAACACACTTCCTATCCTCCAACTCATTGCTTGACCCCCTCCGTCCCCAACACTCAACTGAGACTGCCCTCACCAAGGTTACTAACGATCTTCTTTCTGCTAAAAAAAATGGCCACTATCTGTGACATTACCCTCTCCTGGATCCACTCTTATCTCTCTAATAATTCCTTTTCTGTCTCATTTGCTGGCGACTCATCCTCTCCACTGCCTCTGTCTGTTGGAGTACCTCAAGGCTCTGTTCTAGGCCCTCTACTCTTCTCTATTTATACTTCCTCACTGGGTAAACTTATTAGTAGCTATGGCTTCAACTATCACCTCTATGCTGATGATACTCAGATCTACTTTTCTTCCTGCATTTCTTCCTGGATGGCCTCTCACCACCTAAAAATCAACATGTCCAAGACTGAGCTTCTTCTAATCCCCAAAACTAATTCTACTCCAGTTTCTAACTTTACTATCACTGTCAGTGACACCACTATCTCCCCATCACCCCAAGTCCGCTGCCTTGGAGTTACACTCGACTCCAATCTGTCCTTCATACCCACATCCAAACGCTCTCTTCGTCCTGTCGCAACCACCTACGCAATATATCCAAAATTCGTCCTTTTCTGAGTGCTGAAACTACTAAACAGCTAACCCATTCCCTAGTAATTTCCTGGCTTGACTACTGTAACAACCTACTAACTGGCCTTCCTCTCTCCCGCCTCTCCCCCCTTCAATCCATCCTAAATGCCTCTGCTAGGCTAATCCACCTCTCCCGACGCTCTGTATCTGCCACACCCCTCTGTGAGTCCCTTCACTGGCTCCCCATTCACAGCAGAATTAAATTCAAAATTCTCACTTTGACCTACAAAGCCCTTACCAATGCAGCCCCCCCATACCTGTCCTCACTCATCAACAAATATACTCCAGCCCGTCCCCTAAGATCCAACAACGATCTACTCCTTGCCTCTTCTACCATCACCTCCTCTCATGCTAGACTACAGGACTTCTCTCGTGCAGCACCAACCCTCTGGAATGCACTTCCTCGTGCTGTCAGACTTTGCCCCAACCTTTCCTCATTTAAATGCTCCCTAAAGACCTTCTTGTTCAGGGAAGCCTATAACCAAATCAGTAACTAATGAATTCCACTTGCCTTATATTTGCCCTCATCTAACTTCACACTAACATCATTCCCACCTTTGCAGTCCCTACCTCCTGTTTCTCACCCTCCTACCCATTTAGATTGTAAGTTCCCACGGGAACAGGGCTCCCAATTCCTCCTGTATTTGTTTGTTAAATTTTGTCTGGTGTCTCATATTGTACTGTCCTTTTATCTTTGTTACCTATGAACAGCGCTGCGGAATCTGTTTGCGCTTTATAAATAAAGAATAATAATAATAATAATTACCTATAGATACAGATAATAAGCATTTAGCTGTGATGTTATAGCTTTCAAACCTGTTATCCAGGTTGTGGACACAGTGGCCTTGGGGAGAAAGATATTTAATCACTTTAGGTTCCGCTATCTGCGCTAATAAGCCTTCGCGTATATAATTAGCTTCCTGTTTTAAGTATTTTGGGGAGTATTATTTACTTGGGGTGTCTGGTTATCCTGAGAATATATTCACCATCTATTGTATCTACCTTTGCGTGGATATCAATTATTCTGTGGGTATTCTCTTTGGGCGTAATTATTCGCCTGATTATGTCCCCCGTTTTGGCTATAGTTTCTCTGCATCTCAGCCCGTGTTGGGGGAGGGGTAGAGTTAAACCTCTGTGGAGATGGCCTGTTTTCTCTGGCCACTTCCACATAGGTTTTCTTTTTAGACTCCAAATTTAGGGGGCTAGTTGACACCCTAGTTTCGGCCACTATTTTAGGATTGGGCTTTTTCTCCCTTTTATCCCCCTGTTCACTGGACTGCTGAATAGAGTATAACTTTGTACTCTCTTTGATCAGCCATTCCAATGAGCAGTTCTCATTAAAATTTCTAGCTAAGTTAATTTTGATGGGTGCAGGCAGTGCTTCAAAGAATAGATTCACAAACTCTGAGCATTCAAATATGGGATTGTCTTCAGCCATACTGTACGCACTCTTCAGTATAGAAAGGAACTCGATGGGGCTTTGAGTTGCACTACATTTTAAACCGTATAGAGCTATTCTCGCTGCCGTTTTAGTGCAATGTTGCCCGAATTCCTTTTTGCACTGTCGTTTCATTTCACTCCAGGAATGAATATTCATATCCTTTAGTGAAGCAAAGAATTTGTGATGTTTACCTTCAAATACCCAGGGTAGAAATTAAATTTTTAACTGCTCACTTGTAACACTCATTATAGATAAAGCATTTTCAAAGGCCTCTAAATAGTTATTTATGGAAGTGCCCCCCTTTGGAAAATGGGCATACTGCATTCTTTAGGAATTTAATTATTGTGGGGGTGTCATACACTTTATTTGGTATATTACTGGATCTCACTGGGAACTTATTGTTTGAGTTAGAGTGCCTTTCATCTGTCCTATCTTTATTTTGCTGAAATCTTACCTGTGTATTTCTATCTTGGCTGTCTGAGAATCTAGCCCCCCTTTCTGGCCTCTTCATCTGAGGCGTAATAACCTTCTGGTCCCCCAGAGTTAGGTAATTGCCTAGGGGGAAAAGTTACCTCTGGGCCTGAATTAGGGCTATAATTTGGGTATTTTTGTCTATCCTCCCGCCTGGTATCTTGAAACTCATTTCTGCCCCAGTCCTTATTACTGCTGATTTGTCTCTTTAATTTATTTATTGCCTGTTTATACCCTTTTTCAGCCTCACGATATCTAGCTTTTAAAGTTTTATTTTCAGCTTGGCATTTTTCATATTCTTCTTCAAAAGCTTTAAATTCAGCCACTAATTCCTGATTATATTTATTTAAGTCAGAAACCTTTTTGTTAGCTTCGAAAACCTCTACCTTTCCTTGAATAAAAGCGTCTTCAAATTCTTTTAATGAATCATTTTCAACTCTTAGCCGTCCTAATTGTCTGTCCTGTCCTGCCATTTGGTTAGACATTTCACAGCTCAAATACATTAGTATCGGCCAAGTTTTGAAAATTAATTCATCACGCCCTCTAAATTCCGTGCATTCATTAAGTTGCAGTAATATTTGGTATAATTCCCCATCTTCAAACCACATATCTCTAACTAAATCTTTGGCCTTAGCTTTACACCCCTTAATATACATGGAGACATTGTCCCCAATATCAAGTCTAGTCATGATGTGGTTCATGGCTTCTAATTTGAGAGTTTTTTCCTGGACCACTACATGGACAGAGGATCTTGGGGAGGGCACAATTTCATCTTGTACAGAAATGCTAGCATTACTTTTTGCTGAAGACATCATTATTTTAGTGTTGTACTTAATAAGATAAAAACGCTAATACAATTTTGACCAATAAGATAGAGGGAAAAAAAAATTATATTTTCAAAATATCAATATTCATTTTGAAATATAAAAAAAAAAATATTTTTATGAATTTTGAAATATGAAATATTTATATTTTTGATTAATTTTGAAATATGAAAAATTAATATTTTTTATGAATTTTGAAATATGAAAAATGTATATTTTTATGAATTTTGAAATATGAAAAATTTATATTTTTATTAATTTTTCCAAAAGTACTCTCCAAACAATGTGTGAGTATATGGCAGGGTTATAACTGAATATATTTAACAATCTTTCTTTAAACGAAACCCACAAACAATTATGCATATACTAAGACAATAAAATTAATATAAATACCTGAATTCTTTATTATTAGTAAATATCTATGAACACATTGAAATATATATATTTGTAAGAATCAGAATATGAGTCAATATTATACGCGTTTAAAAATTATTCAAATATGCTATGCAAAATTCATAAAAGTCTACCCTTAAAATTACCTCATACACAACAGGTGAAGAACATTGTATTATGGAGCACCTGTCTTGTAATTCAAGTTATGTGATATATGCACTTAGTTGTGCATGTGGGGTCCAATACATTGGACGTACCTGCAGGAAGGTTCGACTTAGATGGGGGGAACATAAAAGGAATGTTATTAAAAAATCAACTAAGCACAGTGTCTCTAGACATAGATGCAATAAAAGCATTAAGGGCAGGTGTCAATTCAAAATTACACCCTTGGAAAGTGTCCCCAGTAGTCACCACTACAATAGATTCACCCGTCTCAAACAAAGAGAGAAATTTTGGATATACAAATTCCAAACACTTTTCCCTCTTGGGTTAAATGAAGTTTTGGATTCGACTGCATTTGTCTAGCTTAGTTTAATGAATGGACTGGATTCAACTGCATTTGTCTAGCTTAGTTTAATGAATGGACATATATGTATATGAGTATATATATATATATATATATATGTGTATAGGTCTGTATATGTGTATAGATTTTGGCATATACTTTGGAGTTTTTAGCTTCAATAAGTTCATTTATTGGTGTATAGGTTCTCTTGTGGACCTCTGTAGATTATGTTACTCATTGTACACCAGAGTTTGGTGACATCCCCCCTGCTGCTAAACTTAATCTCCATAATCATTTGTATTATGACATTCACTTAGGATTTTACACTCACTAGTATAAATTTACATTATAGGATGGTAGTATCTACTATCTAAATCATTTAGATTACACACATGGTATCACTATTAAGATCACCATAGTTACTCACTCACATATCTCATTTTAGATTTAACAGCACACTCACATTTCTCGTCATTGGGTTATGACATTTCACTCCATCATTAGGAGAATTATGCACTTGTCTCTTAACCTTATACTATGGTTCCTTGGTTGAACCTCTTGATATGCTTTTTATTAAATATCACATAGTTTTTTTTCTTTGAAAATGGATCATCTTTAATCATTTGAAGATCATTAGGAGAATATCCTTATTATTTATATACATACACGTTTTATTATTATAATTATAATCACTTTGTAAAGGGGAGAATCTAAGTAATGGGTATCTATGGTATCATCGCTATGGGTATCCCCTGTTGCTACCACATTAGGTTAACATCCATTAAATATCTCACTAGAGATTGAGAATATATATGCATAAGGATTGGGTACCGTCTTTTTCTTTAAAAGAACAGACTAATACATCTATATACAGATAGTGATTGTTGTGTATTCACATGTATTTTTTTTATTTTGTTCTTTCATTCAGGCTCTTTGTGAGTTAGAGTATGCGCTAGCGCTTTGAGAGATGTTAATAATATATTCACATTTGTGGCAATTCCAGACTGTATAGTGAGGCGTGTGGACTCTGTGTCTTTGTAGGCAGAATTACAACACGATTATAGTTAAGAAAGCTCATCGCATTCATAAGTGCCTGCAATTTTCCACAACTCTTGTGTTATCAGTCGGCTAGCGGGGATGACATTGGTCTGTATGTCTCTCAGTATGAGGACCAATGAGACCATTTGTTTACACTGGGTTGGCCAACACGCAGACAAGAATAGACGTGGAGAGGGGTGTTGTCTGACCCCAGCGATCCCATTGGATGTGTACCCGGCTACGGGTTTGATGTAGAATCTGTTTGTTATTTGCCGCGCATAATAGATGATTGACGGCAGCAGCAGCCAATCAGATAGTAATATGGACGGCCAACTCTAGAACTGTTGACAGACAGTCTTATTAACCAATTAGAGGGATACATTTACGAGTTAGGACAATTACAGTTATTTAACTATAAAAACAATGCAACAGGCACCACGGATTAATTTATACACAAATAATTAGAGAACACACTCAACAGTTCTACAATTTCAGTTCATAATAACGATTTCAGTAGAGTATTATTCGATATTAATACAGCAGGGTGGGTGCTGTCCAAACGAAGGTCTGTGATTGGTCCTTTTTGTCAATATTGCAAGGGGTGGGGTTTTAGATGTTTGTAGTAGCGTAGCCCTATATAAGGATGTAAAATAGTGATGAGAAACATGCCTGAGGAAACAGTTCATCTGAGAAACGCGTCGCACTGTTTCTCTACCTGCCATACTTGTTCTGGCACTGTAATGAGTGTAAACAAATTTTAATATTTTTAAATAAATATGTTTTTACACATTTAGGGTGTGTATCATATACACCAATCATTGCCTTTCTTTATCGTATGGATCAGCCAGCTGGATTGCTGTTGAAATCAAGCCGGTCCCTATAGGCATAACAGATTGCCTTACATACATGTGAGTACCCTGTGTATATAATTGGATATTAATACTCACTAGTTACTATTGATCTGCACCATTGGCGCCTCTATATATTGCTTATTTCTACCCTTAAAATTAGCCTTACTCACAGCAGCCTTTCATTCAATGAAAACAATGAGATTAAAGTATAAACCACTGAACACTTAGACTGATACAATTTTTTTTTTAATGAACAAAAGTTTTTATTGAGTTTTACAGTGTATAATTTACATTTGACAAAGAATTCCATCTCTGCTAAATTTTAAGTCATTGAACACGGTTACACATACCTCATATACAAAAGCACAAATTAAGCATAATATATTATTATCAGTAATAACCTCTCAAAACCCTGTGGAGGAGGGGACCCAGCCAGTAAGAAGACCCATGGTGCTCTATCACCCCCCCCCCCCCCTGCCCCGGGGGAGACTGGATACATCCCAAAGGGAGGGGAAGGGTAATGGGATGTGACCCACCCAGACAAGCTGGGCAGGAGCGGGAGAGGCAGGGGGGCACCCACTTCATAACTCTTTTGGTTTTAGTCAGGTGTTCTGAATCGTTGCTGTCTATTTCTATTTCTAGCTTCGGAGTACATTATCCAGGGTTCCCATATCCTCAAAAATTGCTCCTTATTGTCTAGTATGTCTGCAGAAGCACTACTCATCTGATAGTAGAAATCAATCTTATTCTTGATTAACAAAAATGATGGCACGGATGTCTTCCAGTATCTAGCTATGTTTAGTTTAGTTATCGTACAGATAAGTGCTATTAATTTATTAACTCTTGAATTCAGACCTGATAGGTAGTAGCAGTGCCTGAGTAGGGGATAAATTAATTTGTCTTTCCAAAATTTCACTCAGAAGAGATGACGTTTGGGACCATATATTAATTACATGACAACAATGCCACCACATATGGGAGTATGTCCCTCTTTCATTGCAACCTCGTAAACAATTTGTGTTAGCCTGAATCTTATGTATTCTGGAGGGGTGAAAGTACCATCGGAATGCTACTTTTATGAAATTTTCTTTTAAATGGGCACATATCGAAAAAGAAGTGCCAGACCTAAGAGTGTCACACCACTTTTCTGCTGACCAGGTGAAATTTAATTCAGACTCCCATTTTATCATGAATGGTAATTTATTTAACTTAGGAGGTGTATTGAATTGAATATAAAGGTCGGAGATTGCTCCTCTAATCCTACTGGTGGCCAGGCACAACCTCTCTACATAAGAACTAGCAGACATCTTATCGTTACCTAAAACTTCAGCTACCCTGGCTCTCAACTGAAGGTAGTGAAACCAACTGGCAACCCCCAACCTTTTGAGTTTAGCATACTGATGGAAAGTTATAACCTTAGTCCCCTCAAGAGCATCTGCAATTCGATATAGTCCCTTGTTGCCCATTTCTCCTGTGTATCTTGGTCATAACTAGTGGATAACGTTACCAGCGGGGTCGCTTTCGATCCCCTCTGAAGCAAGGGGTATTTGGTTGTCAAGGTGTCCCACATTATCAATGTATGTGCTATAGTGATAAAGGATCTCCAATTAGTGGGTCTATCTTTTTTTTTAGACCACAAGAGTTTATAAATAGGGTATGTCTTCATCATGTCTGATTCTATCTGTACCCATTGGATTTTATCTAAATGATCCACAGGGTGGATTGTGCCATTCTAGCCGCGTAATAATAGGATGTTAAATCCGGCAGCCCCATCCCTCCTCCCACCTTATGTCTACTAAGGGTTTGTTTGTTTACTCTAGATCTTTGGTATTTCCATATAAAAGCTATTATGTCTTTTTGTATTTTCTGTAGTGTTGAGGTGGGTACATTTATAGGTAATGACCGAAAAAGATATAGAATTTTAGGCAGAACTGTCATCTTGACCGAAGTCAATCTGCCACATAGGGAGATATTAAGCTTGTTCCATCTGGATAGTAAATTTTTAATGTGCGTGAACAAAGGTATGTAGTTTAGTTTATATAGATGATCCAGATTGCTTGGAATGTTAATGCCCAGGTATTTCATACCCCTGTCAGACCAAGTAAAGTCAAAATTCAGTGTTAAAAGATTTTTAGTGTGTTCTGGAAGATGTACACTAATAGCCTCACACTTATCATTATTAATCTTGTAACTCGAGATATTGGCAAATTTGCCAATAGTCGAGTATATTAGGGGGAGAGAGATCATAGGTTTAGTGACAGACAGAATAACATCATCTGCAAACAGGCTGATCTTATGTTCCTGGTCTTGTATTTTAATGCCTGTAATATCTACGTTTTGCCTGATGCTGGCTGCTAATGGTTCGATGCATAGTGCAAATAGTAGTGGTGATAAAGGGCAGCCCTGCCTGGTTCCATTAAGAATTGTTATAGATGAAGACTTATACCCAGCTATTTCAATAAAGGCAGAAGGGTTAGAATATATTGTAGAAATAGCCGCACAAAAATTTCCCGTAAAGTCCAAATAGCCCCATCTTACACGGTCAAATGCCTTCTCTGCATCCAGGGAAAGAAACAGAGAAGGCACAGCCTGCTTGGATGAGTAATCTACGAGATCTATTACCTTCTGAATGTTATCTGGAGCCTCCATGTTGCGAATAAATCCCACCTGGTCCTGATGGACAAGTTTTGGGAGAATATCATTTAGCCTGACTGCCAGGATTTTGGTAAACAATTTAATGTCTAAGTTAATTAACGAGATAGGTCTGTAATTTTTACAAAGTTGCTTGCATTTTCCAGGTTTAGGCAACACTGATATACGAGCCTCTAAATGTTCCTTAGGGATCTCTCCAACTTCTAGCATATGGTTAAATATTGTAACTAAGATGGGGCTAATATCTTGCATAAGTGTTTTATAAAAAATACCAGAGTATCCATCAGGACCAGGTGCCTTTCCAATCTTTAGACTACGGATTGCTTGTTTCACTTCTTGAGTAGTTATTCGCGCGTTCAACTTATCTAAGTCTCCCTCCTCAATTTTAGGTAGTTTACAGGCCTGCAAAAAATTATTGGTATCTAAGGCTAAATCAAGTGGGTTACCTTGTGTCGGTATAGCGTATAGTTTTTGATAATATTGGGCAAAAGTATTCGCAATGATCTGCGGGTGATTAGAAACCTGTCCATTCGATGTTTGAATTTGTGGGACAGAAGTTATCCTAGATATTTCTTTTAATTTTAAAGCCAACATCTTGTCCGGTTTATTAGCTTGTATAAAATATTGAGCATCCACAAGTTTCAAGGATCTGGTTGCCTCGCTTGTCATCAACTTATCTAGTGAATATTTTCTGTCTTTCAACAATCTGAGTATCCTGTCATCATGTGTTAAATGATGTTGGGATTGCAGATTCTGTATATCTTGTTTTAAGTTCTCAATCTGTGCTACATAACCCCTATTCTGCTTATTGGATTCTTTTATCAAGATGCCTCTCGCAAAGGCCTTTAGTGCCCCCTATATATGCATAGGATTAGTCACTGAGTCATGGTTTGTCTCTAAAAAGTGTGCTATTTCTGTCTTAAAACTTTGTGTGAAAACTTTGTCTCTAAAGAAAGTTGGATTTATTGTCCAGCTTCTGCCCCTGTAAGGGTCAATCAAGCCAGATATTCTTGTCAACACTATATTATGGTCCGACCATGTTGCAGGCAAAATATCCGAAGCCATTATCAAAGGAGTCATGATCTGGCTAAGTAGAATATAATCAATTCTAGAATACACATTGTGTACACTAGAGTAAAATGAGTAATCTCTGGTTTTCGGGTTGATGTATCTCCAGCTGTCCACCAAATTATGATTTAATAGAAAGTCATACATGAGTTTTTTAGAGTTTTGGGAAGAAGGTTTGTGTGGGATCGATGATTTATCTAATTCTGAATTAAGTACCAAATTAAAATCTCCCCCTATGATTAGCCTTGATTTCTTCCAAGTAGTAAGCAATTTACCTATCTTAGACATAAAAAGGGCTTGAGACTCATTGGGAGCATATATGTTGCCAAGAATTACATGTGAGTCATGTATTCTGCCCTTAACAATAATAAATCTGCCCGACTTATCTATTATTACCTCATCCTCTTTGAAATTTAGGTCTGAGTAGATTAAGATGGACACTCCGCATTTTTTAGATTGGCATGTGGCATGGAATTGGGTGGAGAAACCTCTATCCCAATACTTCGGGGTTTTCACTTTTGTAAAATGGGTTTCCTGTAATAAGATTATGTGGGCCTTCAGGGATTTATATGTGTCTAGAGCCTTACGTCTCTTAACATTTGAGTGTAACCCTCTAACATTGTGAGAGACTATATTTATAGACATTTCTTAGTCATGTGAAAGATGTTCTTATTACACATGTTGAAAGACTCACCAACTGCAGTACGGCTGGGTCTCCCTCCCCCGGCAAATACAGATCTATCAGCCACTTTTTGAAATGTACGTGAAGGCATAGGTTTACCTGCTTGTAGTGCACAAGTAGTCAAGGTGGAAAAACATTTGTCAATTAGTTCAAACAAAAAGAAAACAAACAGCAATGAACCAGTATTGGTCATAACTAGCAATAGGAATCCTGTAAAGTTAAAGAACAAAACATCATGAAAAATAATAAAGAACATGAAAAACAATATGAACTTTGAACATATAATATCAGCACATTAGATACATGTCTCAGAAATGTCCAACATTTGAATCATTGGAATGACCCAAATGCATGAGTGAATGAATGAATGAAAGGTGGATCTCTTTCTGACTAATCCTTACTAACTATTTAAACAATGACACACAGGAGTTCTGAGTCAGATCTCATCAATTGTGACAAGATTCTTGAGTTAACCCCCATAAGAAAAATCCAATGAGATCTCTGACTCCCCCGTTTGGGGACATGAAAGAATACTTATAAGTTGTCTGTTCGACTCAGGTTGGGCTTTCCGAATCATGATTTCTCCTTGGAGTTTTCCCATTTTTGAGAACTGGTGTCCAGGTACATGTCAGAGCTTTTCGCTGAGGTTTGGGCGATTGTGCTGGAGGGGGCGTTCCTCTACCGATGTGAAGTTTGTTCAAAATCGACTGTCCTTCCTCAACTGTGGCACAGGAAAAAGATGTTTTATCTACTGTGAAGGACAATCGAAAAGGAAATCCCCATCTATATTTGATTTGGGCATTGGCTAGGGCTGCTACTATTAGTTTGAATTCTCTCCTTTTCCTCAAAGTAATAGGCGATAAATCAGCAAAAAATTGTATTTTGTGGCCTTCATAGGTTATTTCTTGAACTCCTCGGACAACCTGCATGATTCTATCTTTGATGTGATAATAATGGAGTTTTGTTATAACATCTCTGTGAGCTCCCAGAGTTGGAAGCTTGGTTAGAGCCCGATGTACTCTGTCCATAAGGAGAAATTATGTCTCCTCATCCGGCAATAACTGTTGGAAGATCTGAGTTACAGTATCAGAGAGATTGTTATATTTTTCTGGTAAATTGCGTATGCGGATGTTGGATCTGCGCGATCTGTTTTCCAGATCCTCCAGATGATCTTCCAATTTCTGTATTTGAGCTTGTTGGGAGCTTACTGTGGCCTGTAGTTCCGGGATTTCTTCTACTATTTCATTAACTTTATCTTCTATAGCCGAAGTTCTTTCACCTATGTCTGCGATATCTTGCTTTAGTTCTGATAAGGCTGATCTCATTTCCTCATGAAACATTTGTTTTATTTGCTTTAAAAGGGCCTCGTTTGAGGTATTTGTCTTGGGCGGAGACGGAGAGGAATCCGCTATATCTTCAACTGGTTCCATCTGTTGAGAGGAATCTAACATAGCTAGTTTCTTTTTCTGTTGTGATTTTGATACGCTTTGACTGACTGCGTACGGCTTTTCATATTGAGGGCACTGTTAGGAATGATGTATTAATAGAGAGAAGAGAGAAACAAACAGAAAAACTGAAATTTATTCTGTATAGAACCTGCTTAGTGGTTTTGTAGCTTCTGTTGCATAGAACAATACCACTTTGTTGCCAATATAGCAGCCTCACAGCCCGAAATCTTTTTTAGAGATCCACCTATATTATTATCTACTCAGTCATGTCCGAAAGGTTCATCCATTAACCATTTAGTCCCACATCATGTCTTCCTCTGCAAAAACTTGCAATAGTGGGCGAATTATCTGGACTGATGTGAGGCCTTTCGATCCGGTGCAGGCCGAAGCCGGGGGGTTTCCTGGTTTTGTTCTGGTTCTCAAAATCGTATTGAGTTCCGTTTTTCCCAATCTTAAAAAAGGCTCCTTGTATTGATAATCCTCTGCTTGGGGATGTTGCTCCTTATCCTTTTAAGGCTTTATTAGGTCTCAAAAAGCACTTTTTTTCAGTTTAATGGAGTATATAACACAGAGCTCTCCACAAGTGCTGCTGCTTCATTAGCTGGCTAGCTCCTCCTCCAGACTGATACAATTTTTAACAGTGCTTAGTAAATAATACGACAATATATAAATGCTCAGCTATTTAGCTGTAATTGATTCTAATACAATTCTAATTAGGACACTAAAAATACCTATATTCATAATGTGAACAGTTACTTAAATGTCTATTTATTTAAACTGGAACAAATTCTTATTTACTTATAATTAAAACCAATTCTAAGGTATATATATATTCTATATTTTGCACAGATTAATTATTTAGCATGCAAGAGACACTTTTAACTTTATATATATAGGACTATGAACACAGTTAAAATACTGAGTGCTCCTTTAAATTTCTTAACTATAAATTGACTATGTTCTTCCCAATAACCTTTGTTTCAAATATTAAAAATGAGGACAATTATACTTCATAAATTTGAACCAATTTGTAGTGGTCTTTAGATCATCTCATTTGAAGGAAAGTTATCGCATATCAAGGTAATTTTTCAGCTTCTTGCTTAGTGAGATGTTCAGTATATATTGTCGCTATGGAAACGCATCTTTTAACAGTTAAGTCCCTTGACTGTCATACTGGATTTTGGCCATCGGGGGGCAGCGGACGAACAACACAGCAATACATTTAATCATTTCTAAACATTTTACATGATTTCCCATATAATGATTATTTCTCCAACATTGGTGTGTCCGGTCCACGGCGTCATCCTTACTTGTGGGATATTCTCTTCCCCAACAGGAAATGGCAAAGAGTCCCAGCAAAGCTGGTCACATGATCCCTCCTAGGCTCCGCCCACCCCAGTCATTCTCTTTGCCGTTGCACAGGCAACATCTCCACGGAGATGGTTAAGAGTTTTTTGTAGTTTTATTCTTCTATCAAGTGTTTGTTATTTTAAAATAGTGCTGGTATGTACTATTTACTCTGAAACAGAAAAGGATGAAGATTTCTGTTTGTAAGAGGAAGATGATTTTTAGCAGACAGTAACTAAAATCGATTGCTGTTTCCACACAGGACTGTTGAGATGAAGTAACTTCAGTTGGGGGAAACAGTTAGCAGTCTTTTCTGCTTAAGGTATGACTAGCCATATTTCTAACAAGACCATGTAATGCTGGAAGGCTGTCATTTCCCCTCATGGGGACCGGTAAGCCATTTTCTTAGTTAAACATAAAAGAATAAAGGGCTTCAAAAAGGGCTTAAAAACTGGTAGACATTTTTCTGGGCTAAAACAATTGCTTTACTAGGCATATTATGCAGATTCTAACTAATTATTGGTATTATAATCTTGGGGAACGTTTAGAAAAACGGCAGGCACTGTGTTGGACACCTTTTTCAGATGGGGGCCTTTCTAGTTATAGACAGAGCCTCATTCTGGGACTGTATAGGGGTTAAATGTAAAAACGGCTCCGGTTCCGTTAATTTAAGGATTAAAGCTCTGAAATTTGGTGTGCAATACTTTTAATGCTTTAAGACACTGTGGTGAAATTTTGGTGAATTTTGAACAATTCCTTCATACTTTTTCACATATTCAGTAATAAAGTGTTTTCAGTTTGAAATTTAAAGTGACAGTAACGGTTTTATTTTAAAACATTTTTTGTGCTTTGTTGACAAGTTTAAGCCTGTTTAACATGTCTGTACCATCAGATAAGCTATGTTCTATATGTATGAAAGCCAATGTGTCTCCCCATTTAAATTTATGTGATAATTGTGCCATAGTGTCCAAACAAAGTAAGGACAGTAATGCAACAGATAATGATATTGCCCAAGATGATTCCTCAAATGAGGGGAGTAAACATGATACTACATCATCCCCTACTGTGTCTACACCAGTTATGCCCACACAGAAGGCCCCTAGTACATCTAGTGCGCCAATACTTATTACCATGCAACAATTAACGGCTGTAATGGATAACTCCATAGCAAATCTTTTATCCAAAATGCCTACTTATCAGAGAAAGCGCGATTGCTCTGTTTTAAACACTGAAGAGCAAGAGGACGCTGATGATAACTGTTCTGACATACCCTCACACCAATCTCAAGGGGCCATGAGGGAGGTTTTGTCTGATGGAGAAATTTCAGATTCAGGAAAAATTTCTCATCAAGCTGAACCTGATGTTGTGACATTTAAATTAGAACATCTCCGCGCACTGCTTAAGGAGGTGTTATCTACTCTGGATGATTGTGACAATTTGGTCATTCCAGAGAAATTATGTAAGATGGACAAGTTCCTAGAGGTTCCGGTGCCCCCCGACGCTTTTCCTATACCCAAGCGGGTGGCGGACATAGTAAATAAAGAGTGGGAAAGGCCCGGCATACCTTTTGTTCCCCCCCCTATATTTAAGAAATTATTTCCTATAGTCGACCCCAGAAAGGACTTATGGCAGACAGTCCCCAAGGTCGAGGGGGCGGTTTCTACTCTAAACAAACGCACTACTATTCCTATTGAAGATAGTTGTGCTTTCAAAGATCCTATGGATAAGAAATTAGAGGGTTTGCTTAAAAAGATTTTTGTACAGCAAGGTTACCTTCTACAACCAATTTCATGCATTGTTCCTGTCACTACGGCAGCGTGTTTCTGGTTCGAGGAACTAGAAAAATCGCTCAGTAAAGAATCTTCGTATGAGGAGGTTATGGACAGAGTTCAAGCACTTAAATTGGCTAACTCTTTTGTTTTAGATGCCGCTTTGCAATTAGCTAGATTAGCGGCGAAAAATTCAGGGTTTGCTGTCGTGGCGCGCAGAGTGCTTTGGCTAAAGTCTTGGTCAGCGGATGTGTCTTCCAAGACAAAATTGCTTAACATTCCTTTCAAAGGTAAAACATTATTTGGACCTGATTTGAAAGAGATTATTTCAGACATCACTGGGGGAAAGGGCCACGCCCTCCCACAGGATAGGTCTTTTAAGGCTAATAATAAGCCTAATTTTCATCCCTTTCGCAGAAACAGACCAGTCTCTAATTCTGTATCCTCTAAGCAAGAGGGTAATACTTCACAACCCAAACCAGCCTGGAAACCAATGCAAGGCTGGAACAAGGGTAAGCAGGCCAAGAAGCCTACCACTGCTACCAAAACAGCATGAAGGGATAGCCCCCGATCCGGGACCGGATCTAGTGGGGGGCAGACTTTCTCTCTTTGCTCAGGCTTGGGCAAGAGATGTTCAGGATCCTTGGGCGCTAGAAATAGTTTCTCAAGGTTATCTCCTGGAATTCAAGGAACTACCCCCAAGGGGAAGGTTCCACAGGTCTCAATTATCTTCAAACCAAATAAAGAGACAGGCATTCTTACATTGTGTAGAAGACCTGTTAAAGATGGGAGTGATACATCCAGTTCCAATAAGAGAACAAGGAATGGGATTTTATTCCAATCTGTTCATAGTTCCCAAAAAAGAGGGAACATTCAGACCAATTTTGGATCTAAAGATCCTAAACAAATTTCTCAGGGTACCATCGTTCAAAATGGAAACTATTCGAACGATCCTACCTACTATCCAGGAAAATCAATTTATGACTACCGTTGATTTAAAGGATGCGTACCTACATATTCCTATCCACAAGGAACATCATCAGTTCCTAAGGTTCGCTTTTCTGGACAAGCATTACCAGTTTATGGCACTTCCATTTGGATTAGCCACTGCTCCAAGGATTTTCACAAAGGTACTAGGGTCCCTTCTAGCGGTTCTAAGACCAAGGGGCATTGCAGTAGTACCTTACTTGGACGACATCCTGATTCAAGCGTCGTCCCTGTCAAAAGCAAAGGCTCATACGGACATCGTCCTAGCCTTTCTCAGGAATGGGATTTTATTCCAATCTGTTCATAGTTCCCAAAAAAGAGGGAACATTCAGACCAATTTTGGATCTAAAGATCCTAAACAAATTTCTCAGGGTACCATCGTTCAAAATGGAAACTATTCGAACGATCCTACCTACTATCCAGGAAAATCAATTTATGACTACCGTTGATTTAAAGGATGCGTACCTACATATTCCTATCCACAAGGAACATCATCAGTTCCTAAGGTTCGCTTTTCTGGACAAGCATTACCAGTTTATGGCACTTCCATTTGGATTAGCCACTGCTCCAAGGATTTTCACAAAGGTACTAGGGTCCCTTCTAGCGGTTCTAAGACCAAGGGGCATTGCAGTAGTACCTTACTTGGACGACATCCTGATTCAAGCGTCGTCCCTGTCAAAAGCAAAGGCTCATACGGACATCGTCCTAGCCTTTCTCAGATCTCACGGATGGAAGGTGAACAAAGAAAAAAGTTCTCTGTCCCCGTCAACAAGAGTTCCCTTCTTGGGAACAATAATAGATTCCTTAGAAATGAGGATTTTTCTGACAGAGGTCAGAAAATCAAAACTTCTAAGCTCTTGTCAAGTACTTCATTCTGTTCCTCGTCCTTCCATAGCGCAGTGCATGGAAGTAATAGGATTGATGGTTGCAACAATGGACATAGTTCCTTTTGCACGAATTCATCTAAGACCATTACAACTGTGCATGCTCAGACAGTGGAATGGGGATTATACAGACTTGTCTCCGACGATTCAAGTAGATCAAAAGACCAGAGATTCACTCCGTTGGTGGCTGACCCTGGACAATCTGTCACAGGGAATGAGCTTCCGCAGACCAGAGTGGGTCATTGTCACGACCGACGCCAGCCTAGTGGGCTGGGGCGCGGTCTGGGAATCCCTGAAAGCTCAGGGTCTATGGTCTCGGGAAGAGTCTCTTCTCCCGATAAACATTCTGGAACTGAGAGCGATATTCAATGCTCTCAGAGCTTGGCCTCAACTAGCAAAGGCCAAATTCATAAGGTTTCAGTCAGACAACATGACGACCGTTGCATATATCAATCATCAGGGGGGAACAAGGACTTCCCTGGCGATGAAAGAAGTGACCAAGATAATTCAATGTGCGGAGGATCACTCCTGCCACTTGTCTGCGATCCACATCCCAGGAGTGGAAAATTGGGAAGCGGATTTTCTGAGTCGTCAGACATTCCATCCGGGGGAGTGGGAACTCCATCCGGAAATCTTTGCCCAAATAACTCAATTATGGGGCATTCCAGACATGGATCTGATGGCGTCTCGTCAGAACTTCAAGGTTCCTTGCTACGGGTCCAGATCCAGGGATCCCAAGGCGACCCTAGTAGATGCACTAGTAGCACCTTGGACCTTCAACCTAGCTTATTTATTCCCACCGTTTCCTCTCATCCCCAGGCTGGTAGCCAGGATCAATCAGGAGAGGGCCTCGGTGATCTTGATAGCTCCTGCGTGGCCACGCAGGACTTGGTATGCAGACCTGGTGAATATGTCATCGGCTCCACCATGGAAGCTACCTTTGAGACAGGACCTTCTTGTTCAGGGTCCATTCGAACATCCAAATCTGGTTTCCCTCCAACTGACGGCTTGGAGATTGAACGCTTGATTTTATCAAAGCGTGGGTTTTCAGATTCTGTAATAGATACTCTGATTCAGGCTAGAAAGCCTGTAACTAGAAAAATTTACCATAAAATATGGAAAAAATATATCTGTTGGTGTGAATCTAAAGGATTTCCATGGAACAAGATAAAAATTCCTAAGATTCTATCCTTTCTACAAGAAGGTTTGGAGAAAGGATTATCTGCAAGTTCTCTGAAGGGACAGATCTCTACTTTATCTGTTTTACTTCACAAAAGACTGGCAGCTGTGCCAGATGTTCAAGCATTTGTTCAGGCTCTGGTTAGGATCAAGCCTGTTTACAGACCCTTGACTCCTCCCTGGAGTCTAAATCTAGTTCTTTCAGTTCTTCAAGGGGTTCCGTTTGAACCCTTACATTCCGTAGATATTGTTATTATCTTGGAAAGTTTTGTTTTTGGTTGCAATTTCTTCTGCTAGAAGAGTTTCAGAGTTATCTGCTCTGCAGTGTTCTCCGCCCTATCTGGTGTTCCATGCAGATAAGGTGGTTTTGCGTACTAAGCCTGGTTTTCTTCCGAAAGTTGTTTCCAACAAAAATATTAACCAGGAGATAGTTGTACCTTCTTTGTGTCCGAATCCAGTTTCAAAGAAGGAACGTTTGTTACACAATTTGGACGTAGTCCGTGCTCTAAAATTCTATTTAGAGGCTACTAAAGATTTCAGACAAACATCTTCCTTGTTTGTTGTTTATTCTGGTAAAAGGAGAGGTCAAAAAGCGACTTCTACCTCTCTTTCCTTTTGGCTTAAAAGCATTATCCGATTGGCTTATGAGACTGCCGGACGGCAGCCTCCTGAAAGAATCACAGCTCACTCCACTAGGGCTTTGGCTTCCACATGGGCCTTCAAGAACGAGGCTTCTGTTGACCAGATATGTAAGGCAGCGACTTGGTCTTCACTGCACACTTTTGCCAAATTTTACAAATTTGATACTTTTGCTTCTTCGGAGGCTATTTTTGGGAGAAAGGTTTTGCAAGCCGTGGTGCCTTCCATTTAGGTGACCTGATTTGCTCCCTCCCTTCATCCGTGTCCTAAAGCTTTGGTATTGGTTCCCACAAGTAAGGATGACGCCGTGGACCGGACACACCAATGTTGGAGAAAACAGAATTTATGCTTACCTGATAAATTACTTTCTCCAACGGTGTGTCCGGTCCACGGCCCGCCCTGGTTTTTTAATCAGGTCTGATGAATTATTTTCTCTAACTACAGTCACCACGGTATCATATGGTTTCTCCTATATATATTTCCTCCTGTCCGTCGGTCGAATGACTGGGGTGGGCGGAGCCTAGGAGGGATCATGTGACCAGCTTTGCTGGGACTCTTTGCCATTTCCTGTTGGGGAAGAGAATATCCCACAAGTAAGGATGACGCCATGGACCGGACACACCGTTGGAGAAAGTAACTTATCAGGTAAGCATAAATTCTGTTATTAAACAATACTATAGCATTGCATTAATAAATTACAATATTAATTGTAGATGGGGTAGTATCATATCATTTTTCTGATTATTTTGATATGAGACATCATGTGTCTTTAACATTATATTATATTAAAGTAATTATACTGCTAATTATTAGCTTAAAATCCATTAAAATGTTATCAGTATCCTGGCATTTATATATAAATACAGCCTATTTCATATTCAGTACTGCACTCTATTCCAACATGAATATACTATATTTCATATTTCTAATAAATCCTGGATGTATGAATCTTGTCTATGTAGATCTGAAATAAAATAAGTGTTATTAATCATTTCTTTTTAGGTCCACAAATATCTATTTATATTCACAGATTCTAAGACATCTTATGCTTTCAATATATATATATATATATATATATATATATATATATATATATATATATATATATATATATATATATATATATATATATATATACATTCATTTCTATGCAGGCAATCTTGTATTTAGAATTTTCAGTAAATTTCAAAATTACCTTGTAACATGTGTCTATAGCTCACAGGGGGTCACTTAACAGGCAGCTGTCAAAAGCCATAATTTCCTTAATATGCCTGTATCCTCAGATCCCTTCCCAGATAGAACGATTCTTTAGCAGGCAAGAAGCCCATATATGAGCATGTACCTTTGAGATTCCAGCAAGTTAATTTCCATCTCATTAGGCCTCAAAAGACATATCCCATACACCCGTCCCCACTCACTGTATGAGGTAAGGGATGTTTGGAAATGGTTCAATGATTTTTATCCTATCTCAAGCTATGCATTCTGTTCTTTCTCAAAATCACTTTTACAAATTCCTTTAAGTTATTGTTTTAAGTTCAATAGACCAAATGTTTTATTGTCCTCATTTCGATGTTTAAAACAACTTTGCATACTCAGTGTGGGAGGATGGGACATGAGTTTCAAGTAAATTTTTCTGAATGAATCATTTGGAATTGGTTAGTCAAATATATAATATATATATATATATATATATATATATATATATATATATATATATATATATATATATATATATATATATATGTATTAATCTTTACATATACCTTGACAGTGTGTTGGTTACATTCTTGTGGTTTAAAGTCTTTTAGCTGAAGTGTGTTAGTTTAAAGTGACACAGGAGTAGATTTACAGTGTTTAATTGGGCGTTTTACAAATAAACAGTGTCATCAGCTGTTGTGGTGTTTCTCCTGTGATAAAAGCAGTAAATGACTACAGCTCAAAAGTTACTGTGTTCAAGGGTAGCATGTGATGTTTATATCAGTTTGTAAGTACCATCAAAATAATTTTCTATTGAAATATCATCACTTATTTGGTCAAATTTGTTGTAATCACTTGGAATATCGCAAAAAAAAAAAAAATAAAAAAAAAAATATATATATATATATATACTGTGTATATATATATACTGTGTATATATATATATATATATATATATATATATATATATATATATATATATATATATATTACAAAAGTACTATGAAATTTATTCAATTAGAGTAAATATCAAAAGAAAATAACTATTCTCTAAAACTTGTCTCTGGTAGGTCACTGTCTCCCACCTGCTACAAAAAATGTGTGTGATTGAAAAAGAAACATGTATGGAACAGAGAGAGGACTTTGTGTTACCTGAAGATTCTCTTCAGAATGTTGACTCATCTTGTGCTGCTCTTGGAGCATCAAAGAATAGGAAGATAAGTGCAGATAAAATACAAAGTGCGTTAAGAACTAAAGTAGGAAGGATTTCTGAAACTTTGAAAATAAATCTGTAAGAATTTTTTACTTAGACGATTACAGCAGAGTATAACAGTGCCAAAACTCTGTCACCAGAAGAATATGGCAGATTAATTGAGGCTCTTAAAGAAAAATGCGTTGTAGCAAATAAAGAAGACAAAGTTGAAATTCTCAGTCTGTTACCAAGCTTGTGATCCCAGAACAAAAGCAGCAAGGAATTCAATGTCTCAGAACGACTGGTGTAACTAAGCAGAACATGAGACAGGAAAGATTATCTTTTTTTCTGATGGATCAAGTCAAAATAAAAACAAGATGAATTTTGCTAATCTGTTCAACCATGAGAGGGACTTTGGAATAAAAGCCAAATGGAACATGTTTGCAACATTTGGATGATCAAATCCTTACCCCTGATGATTAATTTCTCTTTTAAAATTAGAAGATTAAGGGGTTACATACATCTATGTCAAAATCGTTGAAGTAACTGAACTTAATGAACTGAAACTCAAGGACAATTTTGATAAGTGTAAGAGAATTCCAGGTATAAGAAAAATTCAGTTTTGAGGCAGTATAAGGGAGTATTATCAGATGCTTCTTTACATCTGCATAGCAACAGTTTGAAGAACTTGCAGTGATGAAATTTGTCCCCCTGATTCTAAAGAATAATGACTGTGTCACTTGTCTCTATGATAACCAGTGGTGTTTAGGCTTGATTGAGGACATCAGTGAGGAAACTATGATGCTTTTGTAAAACCTGGACCAAGAACATCATTCAAGATTTCTACTGTGGACAAAACATGTGTTCCCAATGAACAATGTTCTCAGAAAACTGACACCTCTTGAGTTGACTACTGACCACTGGATGCTCCAATAACATTTTCAAGTGACTAAGAAAATGTCAGTTACAAATTAAAAATGTGGCTTGGAACTGTGGTGTGTCAATCATAAACATAATTAGTGTAACATACTGTTAATGTTTATTATTTGTTATGCTTATATTACATTTTGTCATTTTTCAAAACACATGAATAAAGTACACTTTCCCCAAAATTTCTACTAGCCCTATCTCTGTAACCAGTGGAATCTGCACCTTCTCGCCTCCCATAAAAAATAAATAAATAAGAGAAGTCTCAAACCTGAAATGTTTTACATGCACAATATACTTACCTAGGTACCACTTAAAAAATAATGTAGCACTGAGACTCAAACCCTTCCTATTAAAAATTGACGCTATGAGGCCCATTTATCTAGCTCCGAATGGAGCTTGAGGGCCCGTGTTTCTGGCGAGTCTAAAGACCGCTGCTCCATAACCCTGTCCGCCTGCTCTGATGAGGCGGACAGAGATCGCCACAATTCAACCCGATCGAGTATGATCGGGTTGATTGACACCCACCTGCTGGCGGCCGATTGGCTGCGAGTCTGCAGGGGGCGGCGTTGCACCAGCAGCTCACGAGAGCTGCTGGTGCAATGCTGAATACGGAGAGCGTATTGCTCTCCGCATTCAGCGATGTCTGTTAGACCTGATCCGCACTGTCGGATCAGGTCGGACAGAGATTTGATAAATAGGCCTCTAAATGTGGAACTTTTAGCAATTTTCCTCATTACATTAGGGTTTGAGTTTTAATTCTAAGAATCAAGAATGTTCAAAATGTTCACATATATACATGTACCCTGTAATATGATCTAGAGATCAGTTTTTGTTCCATGGAACTAGAACCATCCTGGACTGAGATATTGAGGTTTCTGTAAACATCCATATAACCAAAATATGTTGTGCGCCATGACACAAAGATAGCTGCCATGGTTAAACCAAGTTTAATAGAAAACAGGCGGATTTGCAAAAACAATACATGGAAGTAATCACTCAAAACAAATTGCAAGTTTTGGATCACTTGAGATGGACTGACCCTCCTAGTAGCACATTGCTGCTCCTGAGCTTCCTAGGTATGTTTTTTCTACAAAGGATATCAAGAGAACAAAGCAAATTAGATAATAGATGTACAATGAAAAGTTGTTTAAAATGACATGCTCTATCTGAATCATGAAAAAAAAAGTTGTGTTTTTTTTTTTTTTTATTAACTATAGCCCTAAAGGTGTGGTATAATGTGCCAAAAAGTAAAAAACCAGTAGCACGGCAGTATTATTGAAAACAGGAACCTTTATTCCATTATACAGCAAACATGCAAGTGGCGGACAAAACGTGGTATAATGTGCCAGGTGTTGGAGGTGGTGTGTATGGCTGTTGAACTGCCTACTATTGTAACACCTTTATCTTAGGGAATCTCGTCCTCACTCCATTATTTATCTTCTTTCTGGAAACATCTCTCTCTTCATCCCTGACATTTTACACATTTTCACTGCTGACCTTCCGCTTGAAAAAAAATCTGCTTTGTTCTGTCTGTTTTCTGGATACACACACAGGGGTAAATTTACAGTGGGGCAAAAAAGTATTTAGTCAGCCACCAATTGTGCAAGTTCTCCCACTTAAGAAGATGAGAGAGGCCTGTAATTTTCATCATAGGTATACCTCAACTATGAGAGACAAAATGTGGAAACAAACCCAGACAATTACATTGTCTGATTTGGAAAGAATTTATTTGCAAATTATGGTGTAAAATAAGTATTTGGTCACCTACAAACAAGCAAGATTTCTGGCTCTCACAGACCTGTATCTTCTTCTTTAAGATGCTCCTCTGTCCTCAACTCATTACCTGTATTAATGGCACCTGTTTGAACTTGTTATCAGTATAAAAGACACCTGTCCACAACCTCAAACAGTCACACTCAAAACTCCACTATGGTGAAGACCAAAGAGCTGTCGAAGGACACCAGAAACAAAATTGTAGACCTGCACCAGGCTGGGAAGACTGAATCTGCAATAGGAAAGCAGCTTGGTGTGAATAAATCAACTGTGGGAGCAATAATTAGAAAATGGAAGACATACAAGACCACTGATAATTTCCATCGATCTGGGGCTCCACGCAAGATCTCACCAGTGGGGTCAAAATGATGACAAGAACGGTGAGCAAACATCCCAGAACCACAGGGAGGGACCTAGTGAATGACCTGCAGAGAGCTGGGACCAACGTAACAAAGGCTACCATCAGTAACACACTACGCTGCCAGGGACTCAGATCCTGCAGTGCCAGACGTGTCCCCCTGCTTAAGTACATGTCCGGGCCCGTCTGAAGTATGCTAGAGAGCATTTGGATGATCCAGAAGCGGATTGGGAGAATGTCATATGGTCAGATGAAACCAAAGTAGAACTTTTTGGTAGAAACACAACTTGTCGTGTTTGGAGGAGAGAGAACACCATACCTACTGTGAAGCATGGGGGTGGCAACATCATGCTTTGGGGCTGTTTCTCTGCAAAGGGAACAGGACGACTGATCCGTGTACATAAAACAACGAATGGTGCCATGTATCGTGAGATTATGGGGGGTAGTTATCAAGCCGTCTACTTTTCTGGCTTCGCCGGCCCAATACGCCCGCCTAAGCTCGCCTCACATCGCCGCCGCGGACCTGAAAAAATACGCCTAAGTTATCAAATAAAGCTGTCAAAAAGCCGCGGGGCGATGAGCAGTGGACTGTGAGAGTTATCACTCATCCGATCTCGCTGCTCTTCGGCTTTTTCCCAGCTTTATTGCTAGCCTGTCACTAAGCACTCACACTAAACTACACTGTTCTATCCCTATACCGGCGCCCCCGGAGCCTCCCGCAACTCAATAAAGTTACTAACCCCTAAACCGCCACTCCTAGACCCTGCCGCAACTCTTATAAATGTATTAACCCCTAAACCGCCGCTCCCGGACACCGCTGCCACCTACAGTATACCTAGTAACCCCTATCCTGCCCCCCCTACACCGTCGCCCTCTATTATAAAGTTATTAACCCCTATCCTGCTGATCCCGCACCTCTCCTCAACTAAATAAATAGTTTAACCCCTAAACCGCCGCTCCCTGAACCCGCCGCAACCTATATTAAACCTATTAACCCCTATCCTGCCCCCCCTACACCGTCGTCACCTATAATAAATTTATTAACCCCTAATCTGCCTCCCCTACACCGTCGCCCCCTATAATAAATTTATTAACCCCTATCCTGCCCCCCACTACGCCGCCGCCACTGTAATAAAATTATTAACCCCTAAACCTAAGTCTAACCCTAACCCTAACGCCCCCCTAACTTAAATATTAATTAAATAAATCTAAATAATATTTTTATTATTAACTAAATGAATCCTATTTAAAACTAAATACTTACCTATAAAATAAACCCTAATATAGCTACAATATAAATAATAATTATATTCTAGCTATTTTAGGATTTATTTTTATTTTACAGGTACCTTTCAATTTATTTTATCTAGGTACAATAGCTATTAAATAGTTTTTTAACTATTTAATAGCTTACCTAGCTAAAATAAACTGAAATTTACCTGTAAAATAAATCCTAACCTAAGTTACAATTATACCTAACACTACACTATACTTTAATAAATTATTCCTATTTAAAACTAAATACTTACCTGTAAAATAAACCCTAAGATAGCTACAATATAATTAATAATTATATTGTAGCTATCTTAGGATTTATATTTATTTTACAGGTAACTTTGTATTTATTTTAGCTAGTTAGAATAGTTATTAAATAGTTATTAACTATTTAATAACTACCTAGCTAAAAGAAATACAAAATTACTTGTAAAATAAATCCTAACCTAAGTTACAATTAAACCTAATACTACACTATCATTAAATTAATTAAATAAACTACCTACAAATAACTACAATTATAATTATATTATTAATTATATTGTAGCTATCTTAGGGTTTATTTTACAGGTAAGTATTTATTTTTAAATAGGAATAATTTATTAAAGTATAGTGTAGTGTTAGGTGTAATTGTAACTTAGGTTAGGATTTATTTTACAGGTAAATTTCAGTTTATTTAAGCTAGGTAAGCTATTAAATAGTTAATAACTATTTAATAGCTATTGTACCTAGTTAAAATAAATTGAAAGGTACCTGTAAAATAAAAATAAATCCTAAGATAGCTAGAATATAATTATTATTTATATTATAGCTATATTAGGGTTTATTTTATAGGTAAGTATTAGTTTTAAATAGGATTCATTTAGTTAATATTAAAAATATTATTTAGATTTATTTAATTAATATTTAAGTTAGGGGGGCGTTAGGGTTAGGGTTAGACTTAGGTTTAGGGGTTAATAATTTTATTACAGTGGCGGCGGCGTAGTGGGGGGCAGGATAGGGGTTATTAAATTTATTATAGGTGGCGACGGTGTAGGGGGGGCAGGATAGGGGTTAATACATTTAATATAGGTTGCGGCGGGTTCAGGGAGCGGCGGTTTAGGGGTTAATACATTTATTATAGTTGCGGTGGGCTCCGGGAGCGGCGGTTTACGGGTTAATATGTATAGAGTAGCTTGCGGTGGGCTCCAGGAGCGGCGGTTTAGGGGGTAATAACTTTATTTAGTTGCGGCGGTGTAGGGGGGGACAGATTAGTGGTGTTTAGACTCGGGGTACATGTTAGGGTGTTAGGTGTAGACAGCTCCCATAGAAATCAATGGGATGTCTGGCAGCAGCGAACTTGTACTTTCGCTATGGTCAGACTCCCATTGATTCCTATGGGATCCGCCGCCTGCAGGGGTGGCGGTTTGAAAACCAGGTACGCTGGGCCGTAAAAGTGCGGTTTTCTAGAGTGATGTGTCAATAGTAATTTGTATGTCAGGGATAGTAAGCCTTTTTTAGGAAATTCCATAAAACACATAGTTTCAAAAGCAGTAAGGGGCCTTAAGATATTTTCCTTCTCTTTATGACTAGTGATAAAATGAGTGAGTTGGTGGTAGCGAAACCACTGGCCAAATATCCCATCTTGATATTCTTGAAGGTCTAATCTTGGTTTCACTGTCCTATTTTGTAGTACGTGGTAACACAGTGTGGACTTGCATAATGTTGTGACTACTGTTGGGGAGCGAGGAGCCCGAAAAGGTAGACTTGGATTGTGTAGTAAAGGAGTGAGTGGTGATGTAGGGGAGGATATAAGTGGTATTTTCGTAAAGTGTTTATCCCATAGTTTATATGTCTCTAGTGTTAACTTGGAAGTGTCTTGGGCGAGTCGTCTATTCTGAGGGGTGAGCCAACAGTAGCTTCCTAGCTGTGTAACCCCTGCTAGAGCGTGTTCCAAAGAAACCCATTCTTTACTTTGTAAATTTTTGCACCAGTCAGCTATTCGGGTAAGAAACACCGCCCATCTGTAAAACTGCAGACAAGGTACCCCCAGCCCACCGTTTTCTTTTGAGAGATACATTGTAGTTTTAGCTATCCTCTGTCGTTTATTGTTCCAGATAAACGAGTTGATGATCTTTTGTAATATATTTATTTGTGAGTCTGGAATGTTTGTGGGGAGTGTTTGGAAAATATAAAGTATTTTTGGCAGTATAGACATTTTAACTGCATGTATCCTTCCTATCCAAGAGAGGGTTTTATTTTGCCAGGAGTTCAGCTCTTGCTGTATACTTTTGATGAGGGGCTGATAGTTGAGTGAGGCCAAAAGGTGTGGTTTACTAGTTAGATTAATCCCTAAATATTTTGTAGATATTTTTTGATATTTAAATTTATGGGCAAGCACTATGGTTTAAGTATCAATTTGGGAAAGGCCAATACTTATAAATTCTGATTTGTTGACGTTCATCTTGAAATTTGAGTATAATCCATATTAAGTGAGTTCTTCCATTACAGCTTGGATAGAGCTGCATGGTGATGACAATGTAAGGAACATGTCATCAGCATAAAGGATGACCTTGTATTCCTGTGAGCCTATGCAAATACCTTTAATATTTGTATTTTGTCTGATTCTAGTAGCCAGAATCTCCATAGCCAATACAAATAGTAGCGGCGAAAGTGGGCACCCTTGCCTTGTGCCGTTACTTATCGGAATGGAGAAGAGAGAGCGTTGTTTAGTACAACTTTGGTGCTAGGGTGACTATAGAGGTAATATATGTGTCTGGGAATCCAAACTTGTCAAGTGTCAGCCGAAGGAAAGCCCAGTGTAGCCTATCGAAGGCTTTTTCTGCATCCATAGATGCAAATATAGATGGGAGGTGATGTGTGGATGCATAGTCTATCAGGGTAATTATTTTAGTAGTATTATCTCGGGCCTCTCGGCCTGGAGTGAACCCAGCCTGATTAATATCTATCAGTGATGGGAGGACTTTGTTCAAACGGTGTGCTAAGATTTTGGCATACATTTTTGCATCCACATTCAGTAGTGAGATGGGTCAAAGTGAGATGCACAGTCAGGGAATTTTCCCGGTTTAGGAAGAACTGTTATGTGGGCCTCTAACATGGACTTATGGAAGGATCCAGTGTGTTCTGCATGATTAAAGGTATTTAACAAATGGGAGAGTAAGATTGATTGAAAGGTTTGATAATATCTGGTCGTCAACCCATCAGGACCAGGGCATTTACCTGCATTCAGACTTTTAATAGCTGAGGCAATCTCCGAAGGCATTATTTGTGATTTCAAATTCTCGATTTGGTCTTCAGTAAGCTGTGGGAGATTACAGGAATCTAGGTATTTCAATATGTCACTTTCCTCCTTATCTATCTCGCGTCTGTTAATATTATATAAAGCATGGTAATAATTATGGAATTGTTGTAAAATCTTAGGGGTTGTCTGAACCTTTGTGTTGTCTGATAGCTTAAGATGATGTATATATGCCTTTAGTCTTTTCCGATTAAGTGTTCTGGCTAAAAATTTGCCTGCTCTATTCCCTTCATAGAAAAATAATTGTTTAGTTCGCAAATGGGTTTTTTGTTGTTCAATTGACAAGAAGTCATTGAGCTGATTGCGGATGTTTTTTATGTCTGTTAAAATTTGGTTATTAGTGGGGTCTTTTTTATGGGCATATTCAGCTTGGGTCAATTTAGCGGTGAGTGAATTGTATAGTTGTTTGGCTATTTTTCTAATACGGGACTTCAGTTCAATAAATTCTCCCCGGATTGTACATTTGTGAGCCTCCCACAAGGTAAATGGGCTATCCACAGAAGGCATGTTTTTCTCAAAATACTCAGTCAAGGATTTAGTTATCTTTTCTAAATTTAGGGGGTTAATTAAGAGGGAGTCGTCTAATTTCCACATATAAGGGGTTTGTCGAGTGCCAGACCATTTAATTTTCACTTCCACTGTAGAGTGGTCTGACCAAGAGCATGGTGTTATTTTAGAGGTATGAACTAGTGAAAGACCTTCCTAGTTGGTCACAATATAGTCTATTCTGCTATAGGAAAGGTTTGGGGGGAGGGGAGAGTATAGTCTTTTTTATCAGGGTACACAAATCTCCATACATCGTACAGATTATTGTCTTTGAAAGCCTTCCAAAGGAAGTTAGCAGTTTTTTTAGATGACATCGGTTTTGCATTAGAAGTGTCTAGATTTGGTTCTAACGGGAAGTTAAAGTCACCTCCTAAGAAGACTATCCCCTGTGCTAGGTCCAGATATTTACGAAAGAGTGATTTAAAGAAAGAGACATGTTTGGAGTTTGGGGCATCTACATTTAAAAAAGTTACTTGTATACCATACAATAGCCCCACAATTCCTACATATCTACCGTCTATGTCTCTGTCAAGTTTTTGGAGCGTGAATGGTATTTTTGTGTGTAGAAGAATACTAACTCCCCTTTTTTTACATCGGCTGAGCTGTGGTAGTGTTGAGTATATTGTGACCCAAGGTATGCTGGTTCCTTATGTTTTTTAAAGTGAGTTTCCTGTAAAAAAAAGGATGTCTGCCCCCCTCTTGGCCATGTCTGACAATGCTTTGTAACGTTTATTGTGAGAGTTGAACCCCTTAACATTTTGTGTAATCAGTGTTAATCTAGGAGCCTTCAAATCCATAATAGATGTGCAAATAGCAGGGTATATGTAGAGTTTGTTTGTGAGGAATAAGTGCATAGTCATGAGTGCAACATAACAATAAACTGCAATACAAGAAAAACAATCAAACACCTCAGGACCAGACCAACGAGATCTGTAGTGGGGCCAAGAGCAGGTACAACCCTACAGGCTGTCCCTGCCCGCATCTCCACTATCCTGAAAAGAAAAATTGGAGGGTATATGATGACAGCACATTTATACACATTTAAATGTAGATAATAATGGTGATGATGGGGGGCCTATGCGCAAATTTTACGTATATTAATAGTGGTGCAACATGGTGAAACCAAATATTCCAAACATCAGAAAGCAGAAAATGATAAACATAAACATGCTAAAGAAAATAGCAACACAGTTCACAAGCACTTATCATTAAACCTATTAATGAACTATTACCATACGCATTCCAAGGCATATTTGTGGGAAGTCAATGGCAGTTCTGGGAATCAGCGTCCAGTTCTCAACCTCAGAGACCTAGGTTGTGTTGTCCTTTGGGTCTTAGGGGTCTGGGATTGCTGAGGTGAAGGAGGTCTTTTCTGTAGATTACCCACTTGATGCCATTTCTGCAGAGTGTTAGTGGATGGGGCCGTATCTTGTGAGGGTGATGAGTCCCTTTTGTCCTGCAGTACTTGAGGGGCCTCTATATTTAGGATCTTACAGAAGGCGCCTATTTCCGAGATGTCTCTACATATATGCCTCCTATCTTCATGGATGAACATGAGTTGAGTTGGGAAACCCCATCTATAGGGGATCCTTTTTAGCCTGAGGAGCTGCGTTAGAGGACTAAATTCTCTCCTTTGTTGAAGTGTTCTCTGAGAAAGATCCGCAAAAAACTGTAACACATTTCCCCTAAATCTGATTGGCTGATTCTTCCTCAAGAGACCCAGTATTTCTTCCTTTTCACGAAAATTCTTGAATTTAATGATAATGTCCCTTGGAGGACCAGAATCCTGTGGTTTCGGGCGCAGTGCTCTGTGAGCCCTGTCCCAAAGTATAGCTTCGTTAGCATTAGTCCCTTTTAGATGATTAAATAGAGCTGGCAGGTAGGTAGGCAAATCTTTTGGCAACACAGACTCAGGTATACCACGAATACGCAGGTTTTCCCTGCGACTCCTATTCTCCAAATCATCCACCTTGTCATACAACAGATCTACAGAATGTTGTTGACGGTCATATCTCAACTGTAGTTGGTCAAATTCCTCTCTCATAGTGTCGTTTCCATCTTCCAATGCCTCTACCCTGAATCCTAATGCGTGAACATCTTGTTTTAAGTCTGCCAATTCTTCTCTCACGCACCCCGGACAATGTCCGCGATATCCTGTTTAGATGGTAGGGAAGAGAGTACATCTGCTGGGATTTGCACTAATTCTTGTGCAGTCTGTGTTATTTCCAAGGATGTCTCGGTTTGCATAAGGTCAACCCCTCCTGCCACATTATCAGTAAAACTACCCTGCTCCACAGTCTCAAAGTAGGATGTAATTGAGTTGTTCTTACTTGGTAGGGATTTGCTTGTTTTATCTTGCTTGGACTTCTGTTTGGATGCCATTATATGTGCTGATTATACATTTTAATATTCCCACTAGAAAGTTATGCCCTTCTTGAGCTTGGTATATAATATCTGAGACCAGAAAAGTTTCCTGTAGCAATAATACTGCAGCAGATTCCCCTTCTCTGGGCCTTTCGTGCTATGTCATTAAGGCTCTAATAAACCAAGCCCACGTGGCTGTGTAAACTTTTATGCGGTGAGCTATTGCGAATAGCCCTCAATGCCTTTTCTTATTAATCTTTACTTGGATTGTCTCTGATCCTACGGCAAACAGGGGGTAAATAGCTCGTAGCTGTATTCACCTTTCTCCTTATTGTGACCCTCCCGGTATTTGCTTAGGCCTGCGCCGTGTATACAGGGAGTGCAGAATTATTAGGCAAGTTGTATTTTTGAGGATTCATTTTATTATTAAACAACAACCATGTTCTCAATGAACCCAAAAAACTCATTAATATTAAAGCTGAATAGTTTTGGAAGTAGTTTTTAGTTTGTTTTTAGTTATAGCTATTTTAGGGGGATATCTGTGTGTGCAGGTGACTATTACTGTGCATAATTATTAGGCAACTTAACAAAAAACAAATATATAGCCATTTCAATTATTTATTTTTACCAGTGAAACCAATATAACATCTCAACATTCACAAATATACATTTCTGACATTCAAAAACAAAACAAAAACAAATCAGTGACCAATATAGCCACCTTTCTTTGCAAGGACACTCAAAAGCCTGCCATCCATGGATTCTGTCAGTGTTTTGATCTGTTCACCATCAACATTGCGTGCAGCAGCAACCACAGCCTCCCAGACACTGTTCAGAGAGGTGTACTGTTTCTTCTGTTAAGTGTGATCAGTCCACGGGTCATCATTACTTCTGGGATATTACTCCTCCCCAACAGGAAGTGCAAGAGGATTCACCCAGCAGAGCTGCATATAGCTCCTCCCCTCTACGTCACTCCCAGTCATTCTCTTGCACCCAACGACTAGATAGGATGTGTGAGAGGACTATGGTGATTATACTTAGTTTTATATCTTCAATCAAAAGTTTGTTATTTTAAAATAGCACCGGAGTGTGTTATTATCTCTCTGGCAGAGTTTGAAGAAGAATCTACCAGAGTTTTTGTTATGATTTTAGCCGGAGTAGTTAAGATCATATTGCTGTTTCTCTGCCATCTGAGGAGAGGTAAACTTCAGATCAGGGGACAGCGGGCAGATGAATCTGCATAGAGGTATGTAGCAGTTTTTATTTTCTGACAATGGAATTGATGAGAAAATCCTGCCATACCGATATAATGTCATGTATGTATACTTTACACTTCAGTATTCTGGGGAATGGTACTTCACTAGAATTACACTGTAAGAAATACATAAAGCTGTTTAATAACTAGAGATTATGTTTAACGTTTTTGCTGGAATGTAAAATCGTTTTCATTTACTGAGGTACTGAGTGAATAAATGTTTGGGCACTATTTTTCCACTTGGCAGTTGCTTAATCTGTTTTCTGACAGTTTCTGTTCTCCCTCACTGCTGTGTGTGAGGGGGAGGGGCCGTTTTTTGGCGCTTTTACTACACATCAAATATTTCAGTCAGCAACTCATTGTATTCCCTGCATGATCCGGTTCATCTCTACAGAGCTCAGGGGTCTTCAAAACTTATTTTGAGGGAGGTAATTTCTCTCAGCAGAGCTGTGAGAATTATAGTTTGACTGAGATAAAAAACGTTTATTCTGTAATTTGTTTCCTGCTTTCAGAATTTGTTATCTTTGCTAATGGGATTAAACCTTTGCTAAAGTTGTGTTATTTACAAGGATTGAGGCTATAACTGTTTCAATTTATTAATTTTCAACTGTCATAGATCTTCTGTGTTTCTTAAAGGCACAGTACGTTTTAATATTATTCTAATTGAATTGTATTTCCAAGTTACAAGTTTATTTGCTAGTGTGTTAAACATGTCTGATTCAGAGGATGATACCTGTGTCATTTGTTGCAATGCCAAAGTGGAGCCCAATAGAAATTTATGTACTAACTGTATTGATGCTACATTAAATAAAAGTCAATCTGTACAAATTGAACAAATTTCACCAAACAACGAGGGGAGAGTTATGCCGACTAACTCGCCTCACGTGTCAGTACCTACATCTCCCGCTCAGAGGGAGGTGCGTGATATTGTAGCGCCGAGTACATCTGGGCGGCCATTACAAATCACATTACAGGATATGGCTACTGTTATGACTGAGGTTTTGGCTAAATTACCAGAGCTAAGAGGTAAGCGTGATCACTCTGGGGTGAGAACAGAGTGCGCTGATAATATTAGGGCCATGTCAGACACTGCGTCACAGGTGGCAGAACATGAGGACGGAGAGCTTCATTCTGTGGGTGACGGTTCTGATCCAAACAGACTGGATTCAGATATTTCAAATTTTAAATTTAAACTGGAAAACCTCCGTGTATTACTAGGGGAGGTGTTAGCGGCTCTGAATGATTGTAACACAGTTGCAATACCAGAGAAAATGTGTAGGTTGGATAAATATTTTGCGGTACCGACGAGTACTGAGGTTTTTCCTATACCTAAGAGACTTACTGAAATTGTTACTAAGGAGTGGGATAGACCCGGTGTGCCGTTCTCACCCCCTCCGATATTTAGAAAAATGTTTCCAATAGACGCCACCACAAGGGACTTATGGCAAACGGTCCCTAAGGTGGAGGGAGCAGTTTCTACCTTAGCTAAGCGTACCACTATCCCGGTGGAGGATAGCTGTGCTTTTTCAGATCCAATGGATAAAAAATTAGAGGGTTACCTTAAGAAAATGTTTGTTCAACAAGGTTTTATATTGCAACCCCTTGCATGCATTGCGCCGATCACGGCTGCAGCGGCATTCTGGATTGAGTCTCTGGAAGAGAACATTGGTTCAGCTACTCTGGACAACATTACGGACAGGCTTAGAGTCCTTAAACTAGCTAATTCATTCATTTCGGAGGCCGTAGTACATCTTACTAAACTTACGGCGAAGAATTCAGGATTCGCCATTCAGGCACGCAGGGCGCTGTGGCTAAAATCCTGGTCAGCTGATGTTACTTCTAAGTCTAAATTGCTTAATATACCTTTCAAAGGGCAGACCTTATTCGGGCCCGGGTTGAAAGAGATTATCGCTGACATTACAGGAGGTAAAGGCCATGCCCTGCCTCAGGACAAAGCCAAAGCCAAGACTAGACAGTCTAATTTTCGTTCCTTTCGTAATTTCAAAGCAGGAGCAGCATCAACTTACTCTGCACCAAAACAGGAAGGAGCTGTTGCTCGCTACAGACAAGGCTGGAAACCTAACCAGTCCTGGAACAAGGGCAAGCAGACTAGGAAACCTGCTGCTGCCCCTAAAACAGCATGAATTGAGGGCCCCCGATCCGGGATCGGATCTAGTGGGGGGCAGACTTTCTCTCTTCGCCCAGGCTTGGGCAAGAGATGTTCAGGATCCCTGGGCGCTAGAGATAATATCTCAGGGATACCTTCTGGACTTCAAATACTCTCCTCCAAGAGAGAGATTTCATCTGTCAAGATTGTCAACAATCCAGACAAAGAAAGAGGCGTTTCTACGCTGCGTACAAGAGCTCTTGTTAATGGGAGTAATCCATCCAGTTCCACGATCGGAACAGGGACAGGGGTTTTACTCAAATCTGTTTGTGGTTCCCAAAAAAGAGGGAACTTTCAGACCAATCCTGGACTTAAAGATCCTAAACAAATTCCTAAGAGTTCCATCGTTAAAGATGGAGACTATTCGGACAATTTTACCTATGATCCAAGAGGGTCAGTACATGACCACTGTAGATTTAAAAGATGCTTACCTTCACATACCGATTCACAAAGATCATTATCGGTACCTAAGGTTTGCCTTCCTAGACAGGCATTACCAGTTTGTGGCTCTTCCATTCGGATTGGCTACAGCTCCAAGAATCTTCACAAAGGTTCTGGGTGCTCTTCTGGCGGTACTAAGACCGCGGGGAATCTCGGTAGCTCCATACCTAGACGACATTCTGATACAAGCTTCAAGCTTTCAAACTGCCAAGTCTCATACAGAGTTAGTGCTGGCATTTCTAAGGTCACATGGATGGAAGGTGAACGAAAAGAAAAGTTCACTCGTTCCACTCACAAGAGTTCCCTTCTTGGGGACTCTTATAGATTCTGTAGAAATGAAGATTTACCTGACAGAGGACAGGCTAACAAGACTTCAAAGTGCTTGCCGCACCCTTCATTCCATTCAACACCCGTCAGTGGCTCAATGCATGGAGGTAATCGGCTTAATGGTAGCGGCAATGGACATAGTACCCTTTGCACGCTTACACCTCAGACCACTGCAACTGTGCATGCTAAGTCAGTGGAATGGGGATTACTCAGACTTATCCCCTTCTCTGAATCTGGATCAAGAGACCAGAAATTCTCTTCTATGGTGGCTTTCTCGGCCACATCTGTCCAGGGGGATGCCATTCAGCAGACCAGACTGGACAATTGTAACAACAGACGCCAGCCTTCTAGGTTGGGGTGCCGTCTGGAATTCTCTGAAGGCTCAGGGACAATGGAGTCAGGAGGAGAGTCTCCTGCCAATAAACATTCTGGAATTGAGAGCAGTTCTCAATGCCCTCCTGGCTTGGCCCCAGTTGACAACTCGGGGGTTCATCAGGTTTCAGTCGGACAACATCACGACTGTAGCTTACATCAACCATCAGGGAGGGACAAGAAGCTCCCTAGCTATGATGGAAGTATCAAAGATAATTCGCTGGGCAGAATCTCACTCTTGCCACCTGTCAGCAATCCACAGTGGAGAACTGGGAGGCGGATTTCTTAAGTCGTCAGACTTTTCATCCGGGGGAGTGGGAACTCCATCCGGAGGTCTTTGCCCAAATACTTCGACGTTGGGGCAAACCAGAGATAGATCTCATGGCGTCTCGACAGAACGCCAAGCTTCCTCGTTACGGGTCCAGATCCAGGGATCCAGGAGCAGTCCTGATAGATGCTCTGACAGCACCTTGGGACTTCAGGATGGCTTACGTGTTTCCACCCTTCCCGTTACTTCCTCGATTGATTGCCAGAATCAAACAAGAGAGAGCATCAGTGATTCTAATAGCACCTGCGTGGCCACGCAGGACTTGGTATGCAGACCTGGTGGACTTGTCATCCTGTCCACCTTGGTCTCTACCTCTGAAACAGGACCTTCTGATACAGGGTCCCTTCAAACATCAAAATCTAACTTCTCTGAAGCTGACTGCTTGGAAATTGAACGCTTGATTTTATCAAGACGTGGGTTTTCTGAGTCAGTTATTGATACCTTAATACAGGCTAGGAAACCTGTTACCAGAAAGATTTACCATAAGATATGGCGTAAATACCTATATTGGTGTGAATCCAAAGGTTACTCTTGGAGTAAGGTTAGGATTCCTAGGATATTGTCTTTTCTACAAGAAGGTTTAGAAAAGGGTTTATCTGCTAGTTCATTAAAGGGACAGATCTCAGCTCTGTCCATTCTGTTACACAAACGTCTGTCAGAAGTTCCTGACGTCCAGGCTTTTTGTCAGGCTTTGGCCAGGATTAAGCCTGTGTTTAAAACTGTTGCTCCACCATGGAGTTTAAACCTTGTTCTTAATGTTTTACAGGGCGTTCCGTTTGAACCCCTTCATTCCATTGATATAAAGTTGTTATCTTGGAAAGTTCTATTTTTAATGGCTATTTCCTCGGCTCGAAGAGTCTCTGAATTATCAGCCTTACATTGTGATTCTCCTTATTTGATTTTTCATTCGGATAAGGTAGTCCTGCGTACTAAACCTGGGTTTTTACCTAAGGTAGTTACTAACAGGAATATCAATCAAGAGATTGTTGTTCCTTCTTTATGCCCAAATCCTTCTTCAAAGAAGGAACGTCTACTGCACAACCTGGATGTAGTCCGTGCTCTAAAATTTTACTTACAGGCAACTAAGGAATTTCGACAAACGTCTTCTCTGTTTGTCATTTACTCTGGGCAGAGGAGAGGTCAAAAAGCTTCCGCTACCTCTCTTTCTTTTTGGCTTCATAGCATAATTCGTTTAGCTTATGAGACTGCTGGACAGCAGCCTCCTGAAAGAATTACAGCTCATTCTACTAGAGCTGTGGCTTCCACTTGGGCCTTCAAAAATGAGGCCTCTGTTGAACAGATTTGCAAGGCTGCAACTTGGTCTTCGCTTCATACTTTTTCCAAATTTTACAAATTTGACACTTTTGCTTCATCGGAGGCTATTTTTGGGAGAAAGGTTCTTCAGGCAGTGGTTCCTTCTGTATAAAGAGCCTGCCTATCCCTCCCGTCATCCGTGTACTTTTGCTTTGGTATTGGTATCCCAGAAGTAATGATGACCCGTGGACTGATCACACTTAACAGAAGAAAACATAATTTATGCTTACCTGATAAATTCCTTTCTTCTGTAGTGTGATCAGTCCACGGCCCGCCCTGTTTTTAAGGCAGGTAAATATTTTTTTAATTTATACTCCAGTCACCACTTCACCCTTGGCTTTTCCTTTCTCGTTGGTCCTTGGTCGAATGACTGGGAGTGACGTAGAGGGGAGGAGCTATATGCAGCTCTGCTGGGTGAATCCTCTTGCACTTCCTGTTGGGGAGGAGTAATATCCCAGAAGTAATGATGACCCGTGGACTGATCACACTACAGAAGAAAGGAATTTATCAGGTAAGCATAAATTATGTTTTTCCCTCCTTGTAAATCTCACATTTGATGATGGACCACAGGTTCTCAATGGGGTTCAGATCAGGTGAACAAGGAGGCCATGTCATTAGATTTTCTTTTTTTATACCCTTTCTTGCCAGCCACGCTGTGGAGTACTTGGACGCGTGTGATGGAGCATTGTCCTGCATGAAAATCATGTTTTTCTTGAAGGATGCAGACTTCTTCCTGTACCACTGCTTGAAGAAGGTGTCTTCCAGAAACTGGCAGTAGGACTGGGAGTTGAGCTTGACTCCATCCTCAACCCGAAAAGGCCCCACAAGCTCATCTTTGATGATACCAGCCCAAACCAGTACTCCACCTCCACCTTGCTGGCGTCTGAGTCGGACTGGAGCTCTCTGCCCTTTACCAATCCAGCCACGGGCCCATCCATCTGGCCCATCAAGACTCACTCTCATTTCATCAGTCCATAAAACCTTAGAAAAATCAGTCTTGAGATATTTCTTGGCCCAGTCTTGACGTTTCAGCTTGTGTGTCTTGTTCAGTGGTGGTCGTCTTTCAGCCTTTCTTACCTTGGCCATGTCTCTGAGTATTGCACACCTTGTGCTTTTGGGCACTCCAGTGATGTTGCAGCTCTGAAATATGGCCAAACTGGTGGCAAGTGGCATCTTGGCAGCTGCACGCTTGACTTTTCTCAGTTCATGGGCAGTTATTTTGCGCCTTGTTTTTTCCACACGCTTCTTGCGACCCTGTTGACTATTTTGAATGAAACGCTTGATTGTTCGATGATCACGCTTCAGAAGCTTTGCAATTTTAAGAGTGCTGCATCCCTCTGCAAGATATCTCACTATTTTTGACTTTTCTGAGCCTGTCAAGTCCTTCTTTTGACCCATTTTGCCAAAGGAAAGGAAGTTGCCTAATAATTATGCACACCTGATATAGGGTGTTGATGTCATTAGACCACACCCCTTCTCATTACAGAGATGCACATCACCTAATATGCTTAATTGGTAGTAGGCTTTCGAGCCTATACAGCTTGGAGTAAGACAACATGCATAAAGAGGATGATGTGGTCAAAATACTCATTTGCCTAATAATTCTGCACTCCCTGTATAGGGGGTAAAAAGGCCCTTCGGTCACACTCAACACTGTGCAGGGCCAGCTGATTTATCCAGAGATCCACTGACCCTGGTACCTTCCACTCGATGCTGCGGTTTGTTCCCCGCACAGTGCACTGAAGGGTAGCGTGGGCTGACAGGCCGCACCGGGAGTCTCCAGCTGCTGTGGTCACGGTCAGGGACGGCTTCAAAGACGCCGAAAAAGCTCCGGTACAGGTGTGATGGGCTTAGGCTATAGGCTGCACCAGTTTGCAGGGATATTTTTAGGCACAAACCCCCCAATTGTAGCAATTTGTGCTGTAACATCAGCGGACAACGGAGTTACACGTCCATCTTGGATGCGCCCGGCTCCACCCCCCTCATTAATATACCTTTTAAGCTCTGTTATTACCTTGTATCTAAGCCTATGCAGACTGCCCCCTTATCTCAGTGATTTTTACAAGCTTGCATTTTAGCCAATTAGTGCTGTCTCATAAATCCACAATGATATCTGTGTAGCAAACATTTGCTAGCATTGTCTGCTGTGAAAAACTAATACAATGCACTGAGATAAGAGGCAGCCTGCTAGGGCTTAGAAACAGGCAGAAATATAGAGGTTTGGAAGTTATAAAGTATATTAATATAACAATGTTGGTTGTTCAAAGCTAGGGAATGAAAATGTTTATCTTTTTAAACAATAAAAGATTTCAAGTAGACTGTCCCTTTAAAATAGATCACATCACATTTAAAATTTTCAAGAGTAATATGTGATTGAGAATATAAAGCTATAATTTAAGAGATAAGTCCCTACTTGTGGAGAAAATGATGGTTCATAGGCTTGTGATTTAATTTTATAGCACTGGGGGCATTAGGATGGGGAAGGCTTGGGTATGATGATGATGATTATTATTATCATTTATTTATAAAGTGCCTATTATTATTATTATCATTTATTTGTATAGCACCGAAAAATTCCATAGCGCTTTGTACAATGATAGGGGTATACAATGACAAGGATTTGTGCTAAACTACAAAACATAACAAAACTAAACAAATCCATTACAGGAGGAAGAGGGCCCTTCTCCGGAGAGCTCACAGTCTACAGGTATAGGGTGCATATTGGGGTAGCTTGTCACATTGATTGTAGTTGCAGCAGTGAGTCAGGCATTTCAAGAATTATTTTGGTTTGAATGAGAGATGGAGGAGAGATGGTAAGCCTCTCTGAATATGTATGTTTTCAAGGAGCGTCTGAAGCTATACAAGGTTGGAGACAATCTTATGGAGCGGGGTAGAGAGTTTCAGAGGACATGAGCAGCACGTGAGAAGTCTTGGAGATGTGAGTGGGACATAGAGATAACAGGAGTGGAGATACATAGGTCAGAGGTTGATCAAAGAGGATGGGATCGGGAATATTTCAAGATGAGAGTGGAAATATAGTTGGGAGTTAGAATGTTGAGTGCTTTGTAAGTTAGGGTTAATACTTTAAATTGTATTCTGGAGTGTATGGGGAGCCAGTGTAGAGACTGGCAGAGTGGAGGAGCTGATGTAGATTGGCGGCTTAGGTGGAAGAGTCTAGTAGAAGCATTCATAATAGATTGGGGAGGAGAGGTGGTGTTTTGGAAGGCCATTTAGAAATAGATTGCAATAATCAATGTGTGAAAAAATGAGGGAGGATGTATAGAGAGAGAAAAGCAAGGGACCCAATACAGAGCCTTGCGGTACTCAAAACTGAGAGAGGCATAGAAGATATGTTGTTAAAGGAAACTTAAAACGAGCGGTTTGAAAGATATGAGGCAAACCAGGAGAAGGCTGTGTCTCGGATGCCAAATGAATGTAGTATTTTTAGGAAGAGAGGCTGGTCAATTGTTTTAAAAGCAGTGGACAGGTCAAGAAGAATTAGTAAGGAGTAGTAGTAGCCTTTTGCTTTAGCCTACATATTACACAGCGCTGTAACATTAAGTATACAGTTATTGAGTACAATAATCAGTATACATTTACATAAATAAGAAGGGTAGATGGCCCTGTACTTGATTCACTGTAAGCTGTAAACCATATTTACATAAAAGGATCAACAGGACAGGTGGACTTGTGAGCTTACATTTTAAAGGAAGTACATGGGGAAGTTGAGGGAGAGGGAAACATAAGTAGTAGAGATATCTTAATGTACGTTGTACGATTCCTTGAACAGATATGCATTTATGAAACACCTCTAGTTTTTGAGACTAGATGAAAGTCTGACTGAGCGAGGCAGGGAGTTCTATATAATAGGTGCAATTCTAGAAAAATCTTGCAGACTATAGTGTGAGGAAGTAATGAGAGATGAGGAGAGAAGCAGGGGGTGCGAGTTGTGGAGTATTTCCAGATAATGCCAGATATAAAGGAGGCTGCAGTATTGGTGAGGGCTTTGTATGTTAGGGTCAAAAGAGATCCAGCAGATGTGTAACAGTGCTTAAGGAAAATAAGCCTGGCAAAGGCATTCATGATGGATTGCAGTGGGGACAGGCGGTAGCTTAGGAGACGGGAAAAGACAGAATTGCCATAGTCAAGGCAGGAAATGATAAAGCTATTTTACTGACAGGGCATATATCGGAATGATTATTATTATTTGATTAAACTAGGGAAATATTGTTGGCACTATGATAGCGTAATACCAGGGAATAAGAGGTGAGTGTAACCTCAGTGCTACCCCTTAAAATATAATGTATACAAGAGAGGAAAGGGAAAAGGGGACAAGAAGGGGTTTAATTAGCACTCATTCCCATAGAACCGTAAAGTTGTAGAATGAATTCTACTAAATCGTTGAAGATGATAAGGCTTAAAAACGAATTTATTAGTATCATGTTAAAATAAGTTGTATAATAATTATTACTTAACCAAAAGTGGAAAATACTTATTAACCTTATGGATACCCAAAAGAACACACACCACAATCCTGCCAACAAGTGTAAATGATAGCACACACTGCAGAGCCACCCCCCTGTATTCCTGGCCGATAACGGGAAGTGTCGGCTTCAGGTGTCAGGGATGGTCTCTGCAATGTGACACAACTACTCAAAAAAGAACTCTGTCTTTATTTTACTTTATCATATTGAGAAAGGCTGCACAGCAACGGCCGAAAAGCGTTTATGTTTTTTAAAGTTCTTTCCTGCTGACACAGTTCTTTTTTGAGTAGTTGTGTCACATTGCGGAGACCATCCCTGGCACCTGAAGCCAATGCTTCCTGTTAAAAATCCCCCAAAAAAACAAAAAGAAACCTAACACTAACCCCAGGAAATCTACTCACGATTCCTGAAGTCCAGACATCCATCTTCATCCAGGCAGCGAGAAGTCTTTATCCAGGCGGCGACATCTTGATCTATCGCAATATCTTGATCCATGAAGATAGAAGATGCCCCCGCGATGGATCAAGATGTCGCCGCCAGGATGAAGACTTCTTGCCGCCTGGATGAAGATGGATGTCTGGACTTCAGGAACCGTGAGTAGATTTCCTGGGGTTAGTGTTAGTTTTTTTTGTGGTGTTTTTATTTTAAGATTAGGGATGGGCAGTAAAACAGCTGAATGCCCTTTTAAGGGCAATGCACATACAAATGCCCTTTTAGGGGCAATGGGTAGCTTAGGTTTTTGTTAGACTTCGTTTTTTTATTTTGGGGGCATACGTTGGGTGGGGGGTTTACTGTTGCGGGGACTGTAATTTTTTTTAGGTAAAATAGCTGTTTAACTTAGGGCAATGCCCTACAAAAGACCCTTATAAGGGCTATTGGTAGTTTATTGTTAGGTTAGGAGGTGTTTTTAAGTTTGGGGAGGCTTTTTTGTTTTTATTGGGCTATTAGATTAGGTGTAATTTTTATTATTTTTGATAATTTTGTTTATTATTTTTTGTAATCCTAGATGTTTTTATTTTTCTTAATGTTAGTGTTTATTATTTTTTGTAATGTTATTTTTTTTATTTTTATTCATAGTGTTTTCGGATTTTATTATTTTGTAATGTTATTTTTTTTTAATTTTCGTTTCTTTCATTTATTTAAAATAGTGATGTTAGTTTAATTTATAGTTTAAATTTAGTTTTTTTTTTTTAATTTCACAGGTAATTTTTTTATTTATTTAAAGATAGTTATATTGTAAGTTTAATTTAAAGTTAGGGGTGTTAGGTTTAGTGTGTTGCGATGTTGCGGTTTATGGGTTAATAGGTTTAATTTATTAGTAGCGATGTGGGGGGCAGGTGGTTTAGGGGTTAAGAGGTTTAGTTTATTAGTAGCGATTTGGGGGACCGGTGGTTTAGGGGTTAATAGTTTTATTATAGTGTTGGCTATGTGGGGGGCCGGCGGTTTAGGAGTTACTAGATTTATTATAATGTTGGCAATGTAGGGGGCCGGTGGTTTAGGGGTTACTAGATTTATTTAGTGTTGGCGATGTGGGTGGGCGGCGGTTTAGGGGTTAATAAGTTTAATATAGTATTCGCGATGCGGGAGGGTGGTGGTTTAGGGGTTAATAGGTAGTTTATGGGTGTTAGTGTATTTTGTAACACTTTAGTTATGAGTTTTGTGAAACATTTTTGTTTTGCAAAATCCATAACTACTTGTCTCAGATCGCGGAACGGATTGTGGCGGTATAAGCTATAATGCTAGCGTTATAGCCTGCCCGAACAACTTGTAATATGGCGCTATGGAAAATCCTGCACTCAAACATAATTTTTTGAGTGCAGAGCGGATCATCGCGTTACAGGCTAAAACGCTTGCAGTATAGCTATACCGCCGCGACTTGTAATACGTCAGACCTGCCATTCCACGCGCAATGGCCAATTTTTCAGCGGTATAGCCCTACCGCACCATAACGCAAAACTTGTAATTTAGCTGTTGGTTTTATATCTAAATATGTGAACTTAATATAATCTTAAAACTGTTGGAGGTCATATGATCACTATTGTTATTAAAACTGCATTCTGTTATGAATAATTTTGCATTTCCTAGAATGCTTCTAGCTCTAATATTTAGCTTCCTAGAAAGGATTGATAACTACAACCAAGTCAGCATTTTTCAATTAGACTGAGACCAGATGCATATTGCGTACCCCTGGAGACATAACATTTCTACGCAAAACAATGCAGCAGCCTCGTTATAAATGAAACACTTTTAAGTGATGTAAAATATATGCATGCAATTTAAAATTAAAATATATGTCCACTAATTAATTCAATATTCATGTTGATTTTTGTTTCACTTTATTAATAATAAAAATCAATACATCTCTGCAATTAGCAACTTTATACCAGTATGTGTAATTTTATAGTTATCATATTTTTAAAATCTACTTAAAGGGACATGAAACCCAAACATTTTCTTTCATGATTCAGATAGAGAATGCAATTTTAAACAACTTTCTAATTTACTTCTATTATAAAATTGTCTTTGTTCTCTTGATATCTTTTGTTGCAAAGCAGGTATATATTCTTAGGAGCCGGCACATTTCTGGAGCACTATATGGCAGCAGTTTTGCAAGAATGTTATCCATTTGCAAGAGCACTAGATGGCAGCACTATTTCCTGCCATGTAGTGCTCCAGATGCCTTCCCAGGTATGTATTCAACACAGAATATCATGGGAAGGAAGCAAATTTGATAAAAGAAGTAAATTGGAAAAGTTTTTTTTAAAATAGTATGTCTGAATAACAAAATAAAATGTTGGGGATTCATATCCCTTTAATTGCAATGATAAATGAACATTCAGATAATTAAATTATTGTGTTACATTAATCAAATTACACAAACATAATACAAAATACATACTGTGTGTATGTGTGTGTGTGTATATATATATAGATCCCAACAAGTGTACTCTCACTGTCAACAACAACTGCCAGGGTGCATGCTAAAGCAATAAATTGTTCAAAAAAGGCTTACACTCACTGGAAAAGTGCTTTATTGTGCACAAAAATATATAGTGACGTTTCGGGGATCTCATCCCTTCATCAGACAAAGCGCAAGTGAACAAACACAACCAAGGTGTAAAGCCCCTCCACCTAATCAAAAAAGAACTGCCTCAATTTCAAAACAACCAATGAGATCATACATTGCATAGGTTGTCAACAATTATTTCAACCATCATAAAATAAATTATATAGTGATTATTACATATATATATATACACAACACAACAACATCAAACATTAAAAGTTAAACCCAATTTTTTTTTCTTTCATGATTCAGATAGAGAATACCATTTTAAACAACTTTCTAATTCACATCTATTATCTAATTTGCTTCATTCTCTTGGTATTCTTTCCTGAAAAGCATATCTAGATAGACTCAGTAGCTTCTGATAGGTGGCTGCACATAGATGACTCGTGATTGGCTCACCAATGTACATTGGTATTTCTTTAACAAAGGATATCTAAAGATTGCAGCAAATTAGGTAATAGAAGTAAATTGGAATGTTGATTAAAATTGTATTCTCCATCTGAATCATAAAATAAAATTTTGGGTTTAATGTTCCTTTAATAATGTGAAAACCAAAAACACAAAAAGAGAGCTAAATCTGCTCAGAGGTCTTTAGACCGCTGCTTCATAACGGCTGTTTCTGGTGAGCCTACAGGCTCACCAGAAACACTGGCCCTCCATCCGGAGCTTGATAAATGGGCCCCTAAGGATCATTACATAAATACAACATTAGTATAGCGATCATCTTGTACAAATATAAATGTATTGAACTGTGTATTATGAATCGCTACTCAGAATCTAATATTAACAAGATCAATGGGTATTATTGTGCAGATATAAGTCACATATGATATAATATAGCAGGATGTTACATTACTACAAGTAATTCTTATATGTGCAATTTGTTTTGGCCGAATTTTGGCCGATTTGGAGATTTAAATGAATCAGAATTTCCGAATCGGCACCATAACTAAAATTCCGAAAATTAATAAATCAGTTTCCTAAATTTTGGATCCATTCTTTATTCATATTCTGAACTTTTCATTCTTCTAATCTAAACCGCAGTTCCCCGACATCACAGACACTAACTAAAACACTAGATAAAGCTATTAACCCCTAAACCACCATTCCCTGACATCGTCGACACTAACTAAACCTATTAACCCCTAAACCACAGTTCACAAACATCGCCGGCACTAACTAAACCTATTAACCCCTAAACCGCCGTTTCCCCGACATCGCTGACACTAACTAAAACACTAAATAAAGCTATTAACCCCAAAACCGCGGTTCCCAGACATTGCAGATACTAACTAAACCTATTAGCCTCTAAACCGCAGTTCCCAAACATTGCCGACACTAACAAAAAACACTAAATAAAGCTATTAACCCCTAAACCGCCATTCCCCGACATTGCCAACACTAACTAAACATATTAACCCCTAAACTGTAGTTCCCAAACATCGCCGACACTAAACCTATTAACCTCTAAACCACAGTTCCCAAACATCGCTAACACTAATTAAAACACGAAATAAAGCTATTAACCCCAAAACCGCCATTCCCCGATATTGCCGATACTAACTAAACCTATTAACCTCTAAATCACAGTTCCCAAACATCGCCGACACTAACTAAACCTATTAACCTCTAAACTGCCGTTCCCCGACATCGCCGACACTAACTAAAACACTAAATAAAGCTATTAACCCCTAAACCGCCGTACCCCCACATCGCCAGCACTAACTAAACATATTAACCACTAAACTGCCGCCCCTTCATCGAACTACCTAATTTAAACTATATTAACCCCTAAACCTACCCCCCCTAACTTTAACATAATTAAAATAGTCCTAAATTAAATTTAAGTAAATATCTATTTAAAAATAAATACAAACTTACCTGTGAAATAAAAATAAAACCTAAGCTAGCTACAATATAACTATCTACTAACTACCTAGTTAAAATATATACAAACTTACCTGTGAAATAAAATTTAAAATCTAAACTAGCTACAATATTACTATTTACTAAATCCCGCGTTAAAATAAATACAAACTTACCTGTGAAATAAAAATAAAACCTAAGCTTAAAGGGACACTGAACCCACATTTTTTCTTTAGTGATTCAGATAGATCATGCAATTTTAAGCAACTTTCTAATTTACTCCTATTATCAATTTTTCTTCGTTCTCTTGCTATCTTTATTTGAAAAAGAAGGCATCTAAGCTTTTATTTTGGTTCAGACCTATGGACAGCACTTTTTTTATTGGTGGATGACTTTATCCACCAATCAGCAAGAACAACCCAGGTTGTTCACCAAAAATGGGCCGGCATCTAAACTTACATTCTTGCATTTCAAATAAAGATACCAAGAGAATGAAGAAAATTTGATAATAGGAGTCAAATAGAAAGTTGCTTAAAATTGCATGCTCTATCTGAATCACAAAAGAAAAAAACTGGGTTCAGTGTCCCTTTAAACTAATAAAACCTAACATTACTAAAAATAAAAAAAAACTAACATTACAAAAAAAAATTAAAACTACAGTTATAAAAAATAATAAACACTAAAATTACAAAAAACTAAAAAAATACTACCATTACAAAAAATAACAAACTTTCGGCCAGATTTTTGCGTTATGAGCGGCTCGGTAATAATTTGCAAGTTATTGTCACCGCTCACCTCCCTATAGCGTTGCTATTACAGGTTTGCAAAAACCTGGCGTTAGCAGGCAATATGGCAGCGTTGAGCTCCATACTGTACACAAATACCAGCGCTGCTTTGAGCTGGTTTTACGTGCTCGTGCACGATTTCCCCATAGACATCAATGGGGAGACCCGGCTAAAAAAAGCCTAACACCTGCAATAAAGGAGCGTAAAGCTCCGTAACACAGCCCCATTGATTCCTAAATGGAAAGAAAATTTATGTTTACACCAACACCCTAACATAAACCCCGAGTCTAAACACCCCTAATCTGCTGCCCCTGACATCGCCGACACCTACATTACACTTATTAACTCCTAATCTGCTGCCCCTACATCGCCGCCACCTACCTACACTTATGAACCCCTAATCTGCCGCCCCGACATCGCCGACACCTACATTACACTTATTAACCCCTAATCTGCTGCCCCCGACATCGCCGCCACCTACCTACACTTATTAACCCCTAATCTGCTGCCCCCGACATTGCCGCCACCTACCTACACTTATTAACCCCTAATCTGCCGCCCCAACATCGCCGCCACTATACTAAAAATATTAACCCCTAACCCTAAGTCTAACCCTAACGTAACCCTAACACCCCCTAACTTTAACATAATTAAAATAAATATAAATAAAAACAGAATTTATGCTTACCTGATAAATTTATTTCTCTTGTGATGTATTGAGTCCACGGATTCATCCATACTTGTGGGATATTCTCCTTCCCTACAGGAAGTGGCAGAGAGAGCACCCACAGCAGAGCTGTCTATATAGCTCCTCCCTTAGCTCCACCCCCAGTCATTCGACCGAAGGCTAGGAAGAAAAAGGAGAAACTATAGGGTACAGTGGTGATGGAAGTTTTTTAAATAAAAATATACTACCTGTCTTAAATAGACAGGGCGGGCCGTGGACTCGATATATCACAAGAGAAAGAAATTTATCAGGTAAGCATAAATTCTCTTGTAAGATGTATCAAGTCCACGGATTCATCCATACTTGTGGGATACCAATACCAAAGCTTTAGGACACGGATGAAGGGAGGGACAAGACAGGTTCCTTAAATGGAAGGCACCACTGCTTGTAGAACCTTTCTCCCAAAAATAGCCTCCTAAGAAGCAAAATAATCAAATTTGTAAAATTTGGAAAAAGTATGAAGCGAAGACCAAGTCGCCGCCTTACAAATCTGTTCAACAGAAGCCTCATTTTTAAAAGCCCATGTGGAAGCCACTGCTCTAGTAGAATGAGCAGTAATTCTTTCAGGAGGCTGCTGGCCAGCAGTCTCATAAGCCATACGGATGATGCTTTGCAGCCAAAAAGAAAGAGAGGTAGCCGTAGCCTTTTGACCTCTCCACTTACCAGAATAGACAACAAACAATGAAGATGTTTGACGGAAATCTTTGGTTGCTTGTAATTAAAACTTTAAAGCATGAACCACATCAAGATTGTGCAAGAGATGTTCCTTCTTTGAAGAAGGATTAGGACACAGCGAAGGAACAAAAATTTCCTGATTGCTATTCCTATTAGAAACAACCTTAGGAAGGAATCCAGGTTTGGTACGTAAAACCACCTTATCTGCATGGAAAATAAGATAAGGTGAGTCACACTGTAAAGCAGATAACTCAGAAACTCTTCGAGCCGAAGAGATAGCTACTAAAAACAAAACTTTCCAAGACAGAAGCTTAATATCTATGGTTCTTGATCCTGACCAAGGCCTGACTAAACGCTTGAACGTCTGGGACATCTGCCAGACGTTTGTGTAAAGAATAGACAAAGCAGATATTTGTCCCTTTAAGGAACTAGCAGATAATCCCTTCTCCAATCCTTCTTGGAGAAAAGACAAAATTCTAGGAATCCTAATCTTACTCCATGAGTAACCCTTGGATTCACACCAACAAAGATATTTGCACCAAATCTTATGATAGATTTTCCTGTTGACAGGCTTTCTATCCTGAATCAGGGTATCAATGACCCACTTAGAGAAACCATACTTTGATAGAATCAGGCATTCAATCTCCATGCAGTCAGATGCAGAGAAATTAGATTTGGATGCTTGAACGGACCTTGGATTAGAAGGTCCTGCCTCATTGGCAGAGTCCACGGTGGAACAGATGACATGTCCACCAGGTCTGCATACCAAGTCCTGCGTGGACACGCAGGCGCTATAAGAATCACCGAAGCTCTCTCCTGCTTGATTCTGGCAACCAGACGTGGGAGGAGAGGAAACGGTGGAAATACAGTGGGGAAAAAAAGTATTTAGTCAGCCACCAATTGTGCAAGTTCTCCCACTTAAGAAGATGAGAGAGGCCTGTAATTGTCATCATAGGTATACCTCAACTATGAGAGACAAAATGTGGAAACAAATCCAGATAAACACATTGTCTGATTTGGAAAGAATTTATTTGCAAATTATGGTGGTAAATAAGTATTTGGTCAATATCAAAAGTTCATCTCAATACTTTGTTATATATCCTTTGTTGGCAATGACAGAGGTCAAACGTTTTCTGTAAGTCTTCACAAGGTTGTCACACACTGTTGCTGGTATGTTGGCCCGTTCCTGCATGCAGATATCCTCTAGAGCAGTGATAATTTGCGGTTGTCACTGGGCAACACAGACTTTCAACTCCCTCCAAATGTTTTCTGTGGGGTTGAGATCTGGAGACTGGCTAGGCCACTCTAGGGCCTTGAAATGCTTCTTACGAAGCCACTCCTTCGTTGCTCGGGTGGTGTGTTTGAGATCATTGTCATGCTGAAAGACCCAGCCACGTTTCATCTTCAATGCCCTTGCTGGAAGGAGGTTTGCACTCAAAATCTCACGATACATGGCACCATTCGTTGTTTCATGTACACGGATCAGTCGTCCTGTTCCCTTTGCAGGGACACAGCCCCAAAGCATGATGTTGCCACCCCCATGCTTCACAGTAGGTATGGTGTTCTCTCTCCTCCAAACACGACAAGTTGTGTTTCTACCAAACAGTTCTACTTTGGTTTCATCTGACCATATGACATTCTCCCAATATGCTTCTGGATCATCCAAATGCTCTCTAGCATACTTCAGACGGGCCCGGACATGTACTGGCTTAAGCAGGGGGACATGTCTGGCACTGCAGGATCTGAGTCCCTGGCGGCGTAGTGTGTTACTGATGGTAGCCTTTGTTATGTTGGTCCCAGCTCTCTGCAGGTCATTCACTAGGTCCCTCCCTGTGGTTCTGGGATGTTTGCTCACCGTTCTTGTCATCATTTTGACCCCACGGGTGAGATCTTGCGTGGAGCCCCAGATTGAGGGAAATTATCAGTGGTCTTGTATGTCTTCCATTTTCTAATTATTGCTCCCACAGTTGATTTCTTCACACCAAGCTGCTTTCCTATTGCAGATTCAGTCTTCCCAGCCTGGTGCAGGTCTACAATTTTGTTTCTGGTGTCATTCGACAGCTCTTTGGTGTTCACCATATTGGAGTTTGGAGTGTGACTGTTTGAGGTTGTGGACAGGTGTCTTTTATACTGATAACAAGTTCAAACAGGTGCCATTAATACAGGTAATGAGTGGAGGACAGAGGAGCATCTTAAAGAGGAAGATACAGGTCTGTGAGAGCCAGAAATCTTGCTTGTTTGTAGGTGACCAAATACTTATTTTACACCATAATTTGCAAATAAATTCTTTCCAAATCAGACAATGTAATTGTCTGGGTTTGTTTCCACATTTTGTCTCTCATAGTTGAGGTATACCTATGATGAAACTTACAGGCCTCTCTCATCTTCTTAAGTGGCACAATTGGTGGCTAACTAAATACTTTTTTGCCCCACTGTACATAAGCCAGATTGAAGGACCAGGGCACTGCTAGAGCATCTATCAGTACCGCCTGGGGATCCCGGGACCTGGACCCGTAACGCGGAAGTTTGGCATTCTGTCGGGATGCCATCAGATCCAATTCTGGTGTGCCTCATAGCTGAGTCAGCTGGGCAAATACCTCCGGATGGAGCTCCCACTCCCCTGTATGAAAAGTCTGACGACTTAGGAAATCCGCCTCCCAGTTCTCTACCCCTGGGATATGGATTCCTGAGAGATGGCAAGAGTGATCCTCCGCCCATCGGATAATTTTGGTTACCTCCATCATCGCTAGAGAACTCTGTGTTCCTCCTTGATGATTGATATAGGCTACAGTCGTGATGTTGTCTGACTGAAATCTGATGAATTTGGCCGCAGCTAGCTGAGGCCCCGCCTGAAGCGCATTGAATATCGCTCTCAGTACTAGAATGTTTATCAGGAGGAGAGATTCCTCCCGAGACCATAAGCCCTGTGATTTCAGGGATTTCCAGACTGCACCCCAGTCTAGCAGGCTGGCATCTGTCGTTACTATTTGCCACTCTGGCCTGCGCAAACATATTCCCTGAGACAGGTGGTCCTGAGACAACCACCAGAGAAGAGAATCTCTGGTCTCTTGGTCCAGATACAGTTGAGGAGATAAATCTGCATAATCCCCATTCCACTGTTTGAGCATGCATAGTTGCAGTGGTCTGAGGTGTAGGCGGGCAGAAGGAACTATTTCCATACACTGAGCCACTGATGGCCGAGGAATGGAATGAAGAGCTCGGCAAGTGATTAAAAGTTTTGATTTTCTGACCTCCGTCAGAAATATTTTCATTTCTACCGAGTCTATCAGAGTCCCTAGGAAGGAAACTCTTGTGAGAGGGATGAGAGAACTCTTTTTTATGTTCACCTTCCACCCGTGAGATCTCAGAAAAGCCAACACGATGTCCGTGTGAGACTTGGCTAGCTGGAAAGTCGACGCCTGAATTAAGATGTCGTCTAGATAAGGCGCCACTGCTATACCCCGCAGTCTTAGAACCGTCAAAAGGGACCCTAGCACCTTTGTGAAAATTCTGGGAGCCGTGGCCAACCCGAAGGGAAGGGCCACAAACTGGTAATGCCTGTCCAGAAAGGCGAATCTGAGGAATTGATGATGATCTCTGTGAATAGGGATGTGTAGATATGCATCCTTTAAGTCCACGGTAGTCATTTATTGACCCTCCTGGATCAGAGGAAGAATAGTCCGAATAGTCTCCATCTTGAAAGATGGTACTCTGAGAAATTTGTTTAGAATTTTGAGATCCAATATTTGTCTGAAAGTTCCCTCTTTTTTTGGGAACCACAAACAGGTTGGAGTAAAAACCTAGCCCATGTTCCACTCTTGGAACTGGGCGAATCACTCCCATGGTATGTAGGTCTTCTACACAGCATAAGAACGCCTCTCTCTTTGTCTGGTTTGCAGAAAATTGAGAAATGTGAAATCTCCCCCTTGGGGGGGAGTCTTTGAAGTCCAGAAGATATCCTTGGGACACAATTTCTAAAGCCCAGGAAACGTGAACATCTCTTGCCCAAGCCTGAGCAAAGAGAGAGAGTCTGCCCCCTACTAGATCCGGTCCCGGATCGGGGGCTACCCATTCATGCTGTCTTAGAGGCAGCAGCAGGCTTCTTGGCCTGTTTAACTTTGTTCCAAGCCTGGTTAGGTCTCCAGACTGACTTGGATTGGACAGAATTCCCTTCTTGCTTTGCTGCAGGGGAAGCTGAAGCGGGACCACCCTTGAAGTTCCGAAAGGAACAAAAATTATTTTGTTTTGGTCCTCATCTTATTTGTTTTATTCTGAGGGAGGGCAAGGCCTTTCCCTCCAGTGATGTCTGAATTAATTTCTTTCAGTGCAGGCCCGAATAGGGTCTTTCCTTTGAAAGGGATGTTCAACAATTTAGATTTTGATGACACATCAGCAGACCAGGACTTAAGCCATAACGCCCTGCTTGCTAAAATGGCAAAACCTGAATTCTTTGCCGCTAATTTAGCCATTTGGAAAGCGACATCTGTAATGAAAGAATTAGCCAACTTAAGGGCCTTAATTCTATCCATAATATCCTCTAATGGAGTCTCCACCTGGAAAGCCTCTTCTAGAGCCTCAAACCAGAAAGCAGCTGCAGTAGTTACAGGAACAATACATGCAATAGGTTGGAGAAGAAAACCTTGATGAACAAAAATTTTCTTTAGGAGACCCTCTAATTTTTTATCCATAGGATCTTTGAAAGCACAACTGTCTTCGATAGGTATAGTTGTACGCTTAGCAATAGTAGAAATAGCTCCCTCCACCTTAGGATTCAGTTTGCCACGAGTCCTGTATGGTGTCAGATATGGGAAACATTTTCTTAAAAACAGGAGGGGGAGCGAACGGAATACCTGGTCTATCCCACTCCTTAGTAACAATAGTAACAATCCTCTTAAGGACTGGAATAAGATCAGTGTAAACAGGAACCTCTAAGTATCTGTCCATTTTACACAATTTCTCTGGGACCACTATAGGGTCACAATCGTCTAGAGTATCTAATACCTCCTTGAGCAATAAGCGGAGGTGTTCAAGCTTAAATTTAAAGGCCGTCATATCAGAATCTGTCTGAGGGAGCGTCTTTCCTGAATCAGAAATCTCTCCCTCAGATAACAAATCCCTTACCCCTACTTCAGATTATTGTGAGGGTATATTAGATATGGCTACTAAAGCGTCAGACGGCTCAGCATTTGTTCTTAACCCAGAGCTGACACGCTTTCCTTGTAAACCAGGCAGTTTAGAGAAAACCTCTGTGAGGGTTTTATTCATAACTGTGGCCATGTCTTGTAAAGTAAATTAATTAGACGCACTAGAGGTACTTGGTGTCACTTGTGCGGGCATTACTGGTTGTGACACTTGGGGAGAGCTAGATGCTAAACCCTCATTTCCTTCTAACTGAGAATCATCTATTGCAATATTTTTAAGTGCTAAAATATGCTCTTTATAATTTATAGACATATCAGTGCAAGTGGGACACATTCTAAGAGGGGGTTCCACAATGGCTTCTAAACACATAGAACAAGGATTCTCCTTGGTGTCAGACATGTTAAACAGGCTAGTAATGTAACAAGCAAGCTTGGAAAACACTTTAATCAAAGTAAATAACACTTTAAACAAAAACGGTACTGTGCCTTTAATAAAAGAAAAAAAGCTGCACAAACTCCGCAAAACAGTGTAAAAAAGCAGTAAACACAACGAAATTTTTACAGTAGCATCATAAAGCCTTAGTAACTTTGCACAACTATGCAAATAAACAATTAACCCCTTAATGTAAAAACCGGATTGAAAAAACTTCAAAACCGGTAAAATAACATTCAGCACCTTGCCACAGCTCTGCTGTGGCGCCTACCTGCCCTTTAGGAACAATTTGTGGGGAAAAGAAAAACCTCTTTACAGCCATCAAATAGAGCAGGAGTCTCTGGAGAAGTAGCTGGATGCTTCTGAGGTAAATAAACTGTGCAACTGAAAATAGGCCCCTCCCACCTCACTCGAAGTTATGGGGCCTAAAAATCACCACTGAGTGTTTCTTAAACTAGCCATGTGGGTTTATATCCCTTAAACAAGCCACAAAGACCCCTTAAAGTCCCTCAAAAAACGTTTTATTTTTAACTAAGCCAAAACGTTTTTTCCTATCAGTGTCACCAGTAACTATGAGCACTTTATGCAAGCTGGGATTCCTCTTTTACTGAATACAGCTTACCTTTCCCTCATGGGGATATTGCCAGCCTTTTCTAGAAATAACACAGTCTGTCTAGAAAAAAATAGGCTGAACATGCCTTAATGCAGTTTAGCCTGCAAACTGTTCCCCCAACTGAAGTTTTCCTGTACTCTTCAGCCCTTGTGAGCAGTTAAGCAGGCAGAGAGAATGACTGGGGGTGGAGCTAAGGGAGGAGCTATATAGACAGCTCTGCTGTGGGTGCTCTCTCTGCCACTTCCTGTAGGGAAGGAGAATATCCCACAAGTATGGATGAATCCGTGGACTCGATACATCTTACAAGAGAAAATTACAATTAATACCTAAATAATTCCTATTTAAAACTAAATACTTACCTATAAAATAAAACCTAACCTAGCTACAATATAACTAATCGTTATATATTGTAGCTATTTTACGGATAGATTACGAGTTTTGCGTTATGAGTAAAAAAGCAGCGTTAAGGCTCATAACGCTGATTTTTCACTACCGCTGCTATTACGAGTCTTGTAGGTACAGTTGTCCCGCACACTTTTTTGGCCGTACCGCAAATTAACATACCCAATTTTCGTAAAGTCTTTTTTCGATTGGACTTTCATAGCGCCGATATTACAAGCTTTTTTGTGGAGGCCAAAAAGCGGTACAGCCTATCCCACAAGATTCGTAATGCAATCTAAAATCAGTAGTTATGAGTTTTATAATTACAAAGCTGTAGCATAAAACTCATAACTAAAGTGCTAAAAAGTACACTAAAACCCATAAGCTACCTATTAATCCCTAAACCGAGGCCCTCCTGCATTGCAAACACTAAAATAAAATTATCAACCCCTAATCTGCTGCTCCGGACATCGCCGCCACTAGAATAAACATATTAACCCCTAAACCACCGCACTCCCGCATCGTAAACACTAGTTAAATATTTTTAACCCCTAATCTGCTATCCCTAACATCGCCGCCACCTACCTACATTTATTAACCACTAATCTGCCGCCCCCAATGTCGCCGCCACTATACTAAATTTATTAACCCCTAAACCTAAGTCTAACCCTAACACCCCATAACTTAAATATAATTAAAATAAATCTAAATAAAACCTACTATCATTACCTAAATAATTCCTATTTAAAACTAAATACTTACCTATAAAATAAACCCTAAGATAGCTACAATATAACTAATAGTTACATTGTAGCTAGCTTAGGGTTTATTTTTATTTTACAGGCAAGTTTGTATTTATTTTAACTAGGTAGAATAGTTACTAAATAGTTATTAACTATTTACTAACTACCTAGCTAAAATAAATACAAATTTACCTGTAAAATAAAACCTAACCTGAGTTACATTAACACTTAAAATTACACAAAATTAAATAAATTACATAAATCAAATACAATTACTTAAATTACAAAAAAAACAAACACTAAATTACACAAAATTAAAAACAAATTACAAGATATTTAAACTAATTACACCTAATCTAATAGCTCTATCAAAATAAAAAAGCCCCCCAAAATAAAAAAAAACGTAGCCTAAACTACCAATAGCCCTTAAAAGGGCCTTTTGCGGGGCATTGCCCCAAAGAAATCAGCTCTTTTACCTGTATAAAAATACAAACAACCCCCCAACAGTAAAACCCACCACCCACACAACCAACCCCCAAAATAAAATCCTAACTAAAAAAGCCTAAGCTCCCCATTGCCCTGAAATGGGCATTTGGAAGGGCATTGCCTATAAAAGGGCAGTTAGCTCTATTGCTGCCCAAACCCTAATCTAAAACTAAAGCCCACCCAATAAACCCTTAAATAAACCTAACACTAACCCCCGAAGATCCCCTTACAGTTTTGAAGACCGGACATCCATCGTCAACGAAGCCGGGAGAAGTCCTCAACGAAGCAGCAAGAAGTCCTCAACGAAGCCGGGAGAAGTCTTCATCCAAGCCGGGAGAAGTGGTCCTCCAGATGGGCAGAAGTCTTCATCCAGACGGCATCTTCTATCTTCATCCATCCAACGCGGTGCGGGTCCATCTTCAAGACATCCGGCGCGGAGCATCCTCTTCTTACGACGACTCCTGACCAATGAAGGTTCCTTTAAGTGACGTCATCCAAGATGGCGCCCCTTAGATTCCGATTGGCTGATAGAATTCTATCAGCCAATTGGAATTAAGGTTGAACAAATCCTATTGACTGATGCAATCAGCCAATAGGATTGGACTTCAATTCTATTGGCTGATCCAATCCACCAATAGGATTGAGCTTGCATTCTATTGGCTGAGGTTAGGTTTTTTAGTTAGGATTTTATTTTGGGGGTTGGTTATGTGGGTGGTGGGTTTTACTGTTGGGGGGTTGTTTGTATTTTTTTTACAGGTAAAAGAGCTGATTTGGTAGTTTAGTTTAGGCTAGGGTATTTTTTATTTTGGAAGGCTTTTTTTATTTTGATAGGGCTATTAGATTAAGTGTAATTTGTTTAAATATCTTGTAATTTGTTTTTTATTTTGTGCAATTTAGTGTGTTTTTTTTTTTAATTTAGGTAATTGTATTTAATTTATGTAATTTATTTAATTGTTGTGTAATATTAGGTATTAGTATAACTCAGGTTAAGTTTTATTTTACAGGTAAATTTGTATTTATTTTAGCTAGGTAGTTAGTAAATAGTTAATAACTATTTAGTAACTATTCTACCTAGTTAAAATAAATACAAACTTGCTGTAAAATAAGAATAAACCCTAAGCTAGCTACAATGTAACTATTAGTTATATTGTAGCTAGCTTATGGTTTATTTTACTGGTAAGTATTTAGTTTTAAATAGGAATTATTTAGTTATTAATAGTAGGTTTTCTTTAGATTTATTTTAATAATATTTAAGTTAGTGAGTGTTAGGGTTAGGGTTAGACTTAAGTTTAGGGGTTAATAACTTTAGTATAGTGGCGGCATTGTTGGGGACGGCAGATTAGGGGTTAATAAATGTAGGTAGGTGGCGGCGATGTTAGGGGCGGCAGATTAGGGGTTAATAATATTTAACTAGTGTCTGTGATGCAGGAGTGCGGCGGTTTAGGGGTTAATATGTTTATTATAGTGGCGGCGGTGTCCGGAGCGGCAGATTAGTGGTTAATAAGTGTAGGTGTCGGCAATGTCGGGGGCGGCAGATTAGGGGTTAATAAGTGTAAGATTAGGGGTGTTTAGACTCGGGGTTCATGTTAGGGTGTTATGTGTAAACATAAATGTTGTTTCCCCATAGGAATCAATGGGGCTGCGTTACGAAGCTTTACGCTGCTTTATTGCAAGTGTTAGGCTTTCTTTCAGCTGTCTCTCCCCATTGATGTCTATGGGGAAATCGTGCATGGGCACGTACAACCAGCTCACCACTGACATAAGCAGTGCTGGTATTGGAGTGCGGTATGGAGCACAAGTTTGCTCTACGCTCACTTCTTGTCTTTTAATGCCGGGTTAATAAAAACCTGTAATACCAGCGCTGTAGGTAAGTGAGCGGTGACAATAACATGCAAGTTAGTACCGCACCCCTCATAACGCAAAACTCGTAATCTATCCGTTAGGTTTTATTTTTATTTCACAGGTAAGTTTGTATTTATTTTAACTAGGTAGACTAGTTAGTAAATAGTTATTAACTTTTTACTAACTACCTACCTAGTAAAAACAAATAAAAAGTTACCTGGAAAATAAAACCTAACCTGTCTTACACTAAAACCTAACATTACGCTACAATTAAATCAATTACATTAATTAAATACAATTAACTAAATTACAAAAAAAATAAACACAAAATTACACAAAATAAAAAAGAAATTATCAAATATTTAAACTAATTACACCTAATCTAATAGCCCTATCAAAATAAAAAAGTCCCCCCAAAATAAAAAAACCCTAGCCTAAACTAAACTGCCAATAGCCCTTAAAAGGGCCTTTTGCAGGTCATTGCCCCAAAGAAATCAGCTCTTTTACCTGTAAAAAAAAATACAAACAACCCCCCAACAGTAAAACCCACCACCCACACAACCAAACCCCCCAAATAAAAATCCTATCTAAAAAACCTAAGCTCCCCATTGTCCTGAAAAGGGCATTTGGATGGGTATTGCCCTTAAAAGGGCATTTAGCTCTATTCCATTGCCCAAACCCTAAGCTAAAAATAAAACCCACCCAATAAACCCTTAAAAAACCTAACACTAACCCCCGAAGATCCACTTATAGAAGAACTTAGAGAAGTCTTCATCCAATGCAATGGAAAAGAGCTAAATGCCATTGCCATTGAGGAAGCGTATATGTGAAACGCGACCGTATCAGGGGCTTCGTGTTTATTTTAACTGCACTCTGTTAATATAAGTGAACAATTAGTTCCAATTTCCTGTTGAGCACAGGAAATTGGACTCACAAAAACTTCATAAAATGTTTAATACTATATATATGCATCAATAGTAAACTATTCCTGAGAATAAAAATGAAGAAAAATATATTTTAAAGAAAATCATTAAAAAACCATCAAAGTTTAAAAATAGAGGCTTAGTTTAGTATTGATACATTATTTAACCAATCAAAACACTTCTTGAATATTTTGACCAATGAACAGACGGTAGTATAAAGTCCTCAATCAAGTAGTCCGTTGTGTAACAGTTCCTTTTCAGGTCCGATCTGTGGTCATATGCTTCTCTTGTCCAATCAGAGGACGGCTGTAATCCAAGGGTGAAAGCATCAATCCGGAAGAGTCAAAATTCTGTGTACTAATAGAGGGAGTGTCCTGAATGACATCAGACATACATCTCAGCCAATAAAACAAGATAAATAATTCTGAAACAAAAGCAGGAAAAAAGTGACCAGTATTTGCTCTTCAGAATGGATCTGAAACATTTGTGACACACTACATTCATATTTCAAAAAGGGAATCCTTACTGCAAATATTTTGTTTAAGGAAATTTCATGGTAAGAGCCCACAAATCTAGTGACATGATTATAAATAAATATTTTGTTTAAGGAAATTTCATGGTAAGAGCCCACAAATCTAGTAACATGATTATAAATAAATATTTTGTTTAAGGAAATTTCTTGGTGAGAGCCCACAAATCTAGTAACATGGTTGTGAATAAATATTTTGTTTAAGGAAATGTCATGGTGAGAGCCCACAGATCTAGTAACATGGTTATAAATAAATATTTTGTTTAAGGAAACTTTGAATATTGTCTCTAACATAAGAAATAATAAAAATAAATAGATATGTGCAACATTTGAATAGTGAAAATATAATTGTGCTTATTTACTATAGAAAGTCCCTATACTAATACATTATTATTAATAATGAAATGAATAAAAAGAAATAAAAATGAATGAATAAAAAGAAATAAAAATGTGATATATTGAAAGTGAATGTGATGTCTTAAATATTAATTTAATCCTAAAGTATAACATAAGATTTGTGGGCTCTTCATGGTAAGAGCCCACAAATCTAGTAACATGATTATAAATAAATATTTTGTTTAAGGAAATTTCATGGTGAGAGCCCACAAATCTAGTAACATGGTTGTGAATAAATATTTTGTTTAAGGAAATGTCATGGTGAGAGCCCACAGATCTAGTAACATGGTTATAAATAAATATTTTGTTTAAGGAAACTTTGAATATTGTCTCTAACATAAGAAATAATAAAAATAAATAGATATGTGCAACATTTGAATAGTGAAAATATAATTGTGCTTATTTACTATAGAAAGTCCCTATACTAATACATTATTATTAATAATGAAATGAATAAAAAGAAATAAAAATGAATGAATAAAAAGAAATAAAAATGTGATATATTGAAAGTGAATGTGATGTCTTAAATATTAATTTAATCCTAAAGTATAACATAAGAGTGAATGGTATGTGTGAAGTGTTGATGAGATACCTAAATGTACCTAATAGTTTATGAGTGTAGCATTAATTTAATAATGTGTCAAGAATAGTGTATTATTAATAGTAATATATTTGATATGTTAGATAAAGGCTGCTATCCTAATGTCCTTGTTTAGACCCCATTGGTTGTAGGTTCTCATAGTGTGAATCCACCAAAGTTCCCTTCTGTCTAGTTCTTTTTCCAGCTTCCCCCCCCCCCCCTCCAGTGGGTAGACACTCTTTCTATACCCAACCAGAGGAAATGATTTTTGTTGAAATCTTGACAGGAATTACAATGTAGGGGTACACCGTGATCTTCGTGCTTTTTCTCTATTTTATTGAGATGTTCTAGTATACGTGTTTTTAAAAACCTGGTTGTTTGGCCTAAGTATTGGATCTTACAATTGCACTGTAGAAGGTAAATGACGTTAGTGGTTTTGCATGTTATGAAATGTTTAATAATAAATGTCTGTCCTGTAGTGGATGAAGTAAATGACTTGTGTACCCTTTTTGTGTAGTTACAACCCTTACACCGACCACAGGTATAGAAGCCTTGTAGGTTCGCGATAGACAAAGGAATTTTTGGGGTCATCCCTTTAATTAATGAAAGTGCTAATTTATGTTTGAAATTGTGGCCTTTTCGGAATGTAATTTGTGGTTTGGAGGGAATAATTTTATCTAATACTTCATCACTCTTTAACACGTGCCAGTGTTTGTTTATGATGTTTTTAATTTGATTATGTCCTGAATTAAATGTTGTTATAAACCTAGGGAAGGAGCTTTCTTGTGATTGTATACGTTTATCTCCTTTAAGTATCTAGATTTTTGGCATACTGTCTATCTAGTTCTAATGTCTCTGACTTGTATCCTTTTTGTAAAAATCTTTTTTTTAGCATGATGGACTGTTCCTCATAATCGTCTAATTGGTCACAATTTCGTCTGAGGCGTTGAAATTGGCCTTTAGGGATGGCTTTAAGCCAACTGGGGTGGTGTTGGCTGTCGTGTCTGATATATGTGTTAGTATCACATTTTTTAAAATGTGTTTTAGTGTGTATAACTCCCTCTCTGATGGAAATGGACAGATCTAAAAATGTTGCCTCTGTTTTATGAATTTCAGGGGTAAGTGTAATGTTCATATTATTGCTGTTGGGAAATGAAAAGATTTAAGGTTTCTAGGTTTCCATTCCAGATACAAATAACATCATCAATATATCTCCGCCATTTCACCAGGCTCGCCCCGAGATATTGCGGAGATATATTGATGATGTTATTTGTATCTGGAATGGAAACCTAGAAACCTTAAATCTTTTCATTTCCCACTTGAACAGCAATAATATGAACATTACACTTACCCCTGAAATTCATAAAACAGAGGCAACATTTTTAGATCTGTCCATTTCCATCAGAGAGGGAGTTATACACACTAAAACACATTTTAAAAAATGTGATACTAACACATATATCAGACACGACAGCCAACACCACCCCAGTTGGCTTAAAGCCATCCCTAAAGGCCAATTTCAACGCCTCAGACGAAATTGTGACCAATTAGACGATTATGAGGAACAGTCCATCATGCTAAAAAAAAGATTTTTACAAAAAGGATACAAGTCAGAGACATTAGAACTAGATAGACAGTATGCCAAAAATCTAGATCGATGGGAGATACTTAAAGGACATAAACGTATACAATCACAAGAAAGCTCCTTCCCTAGGTTTATAACAACATTTAATTCAGGACATAATCAAATTAAAAACATCATAAACAAACACTGGCACGTGTTAAAGAGTATTAGATAAAATTATTCCCTCCAAACCACAAATTACATTCCGAAAAGGCCACAATTTCAAACATAAATTAGCACCTTCATTAATTAAAGGGATGACCCCAAAAATTCCTTTGTCTATCGCGAACCTACAAGGCTTCTATACCTGTGGTCGGTGTAAGGGTTGTAACTACACAAAAAGGGTACACAAGTCATTTACTTCATCCACTACAGGACAGACATTTATTATTAAACATTTCATAACATGCAAAACCACTAACGTCATTTACCTTCTACAGTGCAATTGTAAGATCCAATACTTAGGCCAAACAACCAGGTTTTTTAAAAACACGTATATTAGAACATCTCAATAAAATAGAGAAAAAGCACGAAGATCACGGTGTACCCCTACATTGTAATTCCTGTCAAGATTTCTACAAAAATCATTTCCTCTGGTTGGGTATAGAAAGAGTGTCTACCCACTGGAGGGGGGGGAAGCTGGAAAAAGAACTAGACAGAAGGGAACTTTGGTGGATTCACACTATGAGAACCTACAACCAATGGGGTCTAAACAAGGACATTAGGATAGCAGCCTTTATCTAACATATCAAATATAATACTATTAATAATACACTATTCTTGACACATTATTAAATTAATGCTACACTCATAAACTATTAGGTACATTTAGGTATCTCATCAACACTTCACACATACCATTCACTCTTATGTTATACTTTAGGATTAAATTAATATTTAAGACATCACATTCACTTTCAATATATCACATTTTTATTTCTTTTTATTCATTCATTTTTATTTCTTTTTATTCATTTCATTATTAATAATAATGTATTAGTATAGGGACTTTCTATAGTAAATAAGCACAATTAAATTTTCACTATTCAAATGTTGCACATATCTATTTATTTTTATTATTTCTTATGTTAGAGACAATATTCAAAGTTTCCTTAAACAAAATATTTATTTATAACCATGTTACTAGATCTGTGGGCTCTCACCATGAAATTTCCTTGAACAAAATATTTATTCACAACCATGTTACTAGATTTGTGGGCTCTCACCATGAAATTTCCTTAAACAAAATATTTATTTATAATCATGTTACTAGATTTGTGGGCTCTTACCATGAAATTTCCTTAAACAAAATATTTATTTATAATCATGTCACTAGATTTGTGGGCTCTTACCATGAAATTTCCTTAAACAAAGTATTTATTTATAATCATGTTACTAGATCTGTGGGCTCTCACCATGAAATTTCCTTAAACAAAATATTTGCAGTAAGGATTCCCTTTTTGAAATATGAATGTAGTGTGTCACAAATGTTTCAGATCCATTCTGAAGAGCAAATACTGGTCACTTTTTTCCTGCTTTTGTTTCAGAATTATTTATCTTGTTTTATTGGCTGAGATGTATGTCTGATGTCATTCAGGACACTCCCTCTATTAGTACACAGAATTTTGACTCTTCCGGATTGATGCTTTCACCCTTGGATTACAGCCGTCCTCTGATTGGACAAGAGAAGCATATGACCACAGATCGGACCTGAAAAGGAACTGTTACACAACGGACTACTTGATTGAGGACTTTATACTACTGTCTGTTCATTGGTCTAAATATTCAAGAAGTGTTTTGATTGGTTAAATAATATATCAATACTTAACTAAGCCTCTATTTTTAAACTTTGATGGTTTTTTAATGATTTTCTTTAAAATATATTTTTCTTCATTTTTATTCTCAGGAATAGTTTACTATTGATGCATATATATAGTATTAAACATTTTATGAAGTTTTTGTGAGTCCAATTTCCTGTGCTCAACAGGAAATTGGAACTAATTGTTCACCTGTATATAAACCAGCCCTGTAGCCACAGCAAACACACTCAATACTTGGTTTTACTTACCTGTTTTACTTGTTTTAATGTATGCTCTTGATAAAGACGTGTAATACGTTGAAACGCGTTGAGCAAATAAAACCTTTTATCCTTTGTTGAAAGATTGTCAAGATCTTGTTTTGCTGTGCTGAGCTGGAATCTCCTTATTTATGGAGTAAGTTACTAAATTTTTTCAATTATACACTGGATACTTTTGTCATTTGGGTCTCTATTCATTTATAGTCCACTTTTGGATAAACCTGAAAATTCAGTATTTGACTCCAGGAACCTGTGGACTCTTGCCATCTGACGCTACATTCCCTTTCAGCTGTAAAGATTCATCTTATGGAGTGAGTATACTGCACCCATATTAATTGGCTTAAATATATGCATCAAGCCTTTTTTCTCTTCACTTACTAGAGAAAATCACTCAATAGACCAGCGCCATCTACTACTACTATCTATCTATACACAGTCACAAGGGAGAGACTGCAAGAAGGCTGCGGTCTGACCTAAAGGAGAGTATCAGTTCTTAGTTCATTTGTACAGAATATTGTGTGTTTTTTCCATCTTGCACCTCTGTATATTGTTTTCCACTCTGTTAATATAAGACTAGGTAGTTACGTTGCGTTACGGCCAAAAAAGTGTGTGGTACACCTATACCTGCAAGACTCGTAATAGTGTATGCATCCCTGAATAGTAGAGTCTTTAGGGAGCGCTCGAAGCTGTTAAAACTAGGGGAGAGTCTTGTGGAGCGAGGCAGGGAGTTCCACAGGATGGGGGCCAGTCTGGAGAAGTCCTGTAAATGGGAATGTTAGGAAGTAACAAGAGAGGAGGAGAGTAGGCAATTGTGAGCAGAGCGAAGGGGACGGGAGGGAGCATATCTGGAGACAAGGTCTGAAATGTAGTGTGGAGCAGGGCAGTTGATGCTCCAGAGAAGGCTTCACTAAAGGTACGGTTAGATAGATAGGATGAGAACCACAAGAGAGCTGTGTCGCAGATCCCGAAGGATTGGAGGTTTTGGAGAAAAAGAGGGTGGTCAACACTGTAAAAGGCTGCAGACAGATCAAAGAGGATAAGTAGAGAGAAGTGGCCTTTGGATTTTGCTGTAAGTAGGTCATTGGTAACCTTGACAATTGCTGTCTCTGTGGAGTAATGGAGACGAAATCCAGATTGCAGTGTGTCAAGAAGAGAGTATAGAGTAAGGAAATGGGATAGACGTGCATATAGTAAGGAAGGAGGTAGGTCTGGTGCAGAGAGGTAGATTTGGGTGTCATTGGCATACAAATGATATTGAAACCCATGGGACTTTATTAAGGAACCTAATGATGATGTATAGATTGAAAAGAGAAGGGGACCGAGGACAGAGCCTTGAGGTACCCCAACTAAAAGTGGTAACGGGGCAGAGGATGCTCTGTAGAAGGCTACACTAAAGGTACGGTTAGATAGGAAGAGAACCACAAGAGAGCTGTGTTGCAGATGCCAAAGGATTGGAGGGTTTGGAGCAAAAGAGGGTGGTCAACACTGTCAAAGGCTGCAGACAGATCAAGGAGGATAAGCAGAGAGAAGTGGCCTTTGGATTTTGCTGTAAGTAGGTCATTGGTAAACTTGACAATTGCTGTCTCTGTGGAGTGATGGGACAAAATTCAGATTGCAGTGGGTCAAGAAGAGAGTATAGAGTGAAGAAATGGGATAGACATGCATATACTACCTTTTCAAGGAGCTTTGAGGCAAAAGGGAGTAGGGAAATAGGATGGTAGTTGGATGGGGAGGTTGGAACGAGGGAAGGTTTTTTGAGGATAGGCATGACTAGTGCATGTTTTAGAGATGAGGGAAATGTACCAGTGTTGAGGGAGAGGTTGAAAATGTGTGTGAGTATGGGGGTGAGGGTAGAAGAAAGGGAGGGGAGTAGCTGTGAGGGGATAGGGTCGAGGGGACAGGTAATGAGGTGGGAGGGGAGTATAAGGGCAGAAACTTCTTCCTCTGTAACAGGGGCAAAAGAGCTAAATTTAAGGGTATTTTGGTTTTGAATGATTGTGAGCTTTTGAATCAGCCAATAGGAATGAGAGCTGCTTAAACACACATCTCTATCTCTGACGTTCGTTAATAACTGAGTGTGGTGAGATCATTCTTCATTGTTCATCCATCACCTGGAGAGGGTTAGCCGGTACACCCTAAGTTACCAGCCTGTTCCTACTAGTACATAAGTGTACTTTGGTTAAATGTGAGTACCCATTTAGCATTACATATTTGATTGACCCATCTTGACACACTGATGCACACATGAGGCGCCCCTATATTGGTCCTTTTATCTGCAGTTTCTATCAGAAAAATCTGTGAGGACATCACCTTGAGAGGGCTAGCCGGTACACCCCAAGTTACCAGTCTGGATCTACTAGTACATAAGTGTACTTGGGTCAAACATGTGTACCCATTTGGTATTATCTGTTTGATTGATTTTTCTTGATACACTGATGGACACATAAGGCGCCCCTTTGTTGTTTCTCATTTCAGCAGTTTCTACCGGATAAGTCTGTGAGGAGGAGAGCAGCCGATGTTTGGTGCCTAACCCACATGGTTGGATCATCTTATTATATTTGGTTTATCAAACCACCATTGATTTGACACCAACACTGGGACTCTTTGTTGGGACTGTATCCACCTGTGATCATTGGATCATATGGTTTGAATAATACACTATATTATTATACATTTATATCTTTGTGTTATATCAAATGCTTGATATATAAGGCGTATTATATCATATAACATATTATTGTTTCTTTTTATCCAGAGTATTAGAGCGCCCCCTCCTCTTTTGTCTGTTAAATCCTATTGGCTGTTCAAATCAGCCAATAGGATTTAAGCAGCTCTCATTCCTATTGGCTGAGTTAAATTTTTCAGCCAATAGGAATGCAACGGTACCCCAATATAAAAGGGGTATCTTGCATTGAATCCTTAGTGTGCGACGGACGATCGCATGAACAGGGCCTCAACGTCGGACTGATGGACCTCTGCCTGGACCTCTGCCTCCGCGCATCCACCAACTGCTCTGCCTCCGTAGGGATGAAGAAGATAGAAGATGCCGGTCCCGTGATGGATGAACTTATGAAGCAGAGGTCTAAAGACCGCTGCTTCATAACCCTGTCCGCCTACTCTGAGCAGCCCGACAGGAATCGCCGAAAATCAACCCGATCGAATACGATCGGGTTGATTGACACCTCCCTGCTGGCGGCCGCTAGTCAGCAGGGGGCGGCGTTGCACCAGCAGCTCTTGTGAGCTGCTGGTGCAATGTTAAATGCGGAGAGCGTATTGCTCTCCGCATTTAGCGAGGTCTTGCGGACCTGATCCGCAGTGTCGGATCAGGTCCGCAAGCCCTTTGATAAATTGGGGCCCATGTATCTTGAAAGAGCCCACTTACGTTTGAAATGCGTTGAAGGCTGTGTCAGTTTGAACTACTGGCTCTAACTATTCGCTTCCCAGGAAATGATGATCATCCTTGCTGATTGAGGAGAGGGCACCTACATACACAAGAGTGTCTGAGAATAGAGGTACGGAGGACCGCCCAAATGGCAGCTTGAGACATTATCATTGTAACTCGGGCAAGTTATATAAAAGGTAAGACTGACATTTTTCTGACGGTGCAGTGTGGTGACATATAATTTTATCCCTGAAATATTCCCCTAGCTGTTATTAAAATCCCTTCCCCCAGATACACCTATGTCTCTTAGCTAGGTGTTTAATCTGGGTTTTAAAGACACTCCCAAAAGCTTTTGAATGGCATATGATAAACCACTTCATATTGAAGTTTTTAGACGGATTTAGGGAGCATGTATGTGGTGCGTATATTTCACCCGTCGGCCGCTGTTTTTACTCTCATAAACTAACATAGAACCAGCATCGAGAGTCGGTATCACATATTCAGCTAAAGGACTTACGCCGTGAAAATGGAGAAATTTTAATCCATTTTCACCTCGCCACACATAGGCAGGCACAGCAAGCCTTGCGCTGAGAATATGAGCACCGTAACTCCCTGGAAGTCTTAACAAACACCTAACACATGCGCAATATGTACCTCTCAATCGCCATCCCCCCACCCCAATAGATAATAAATGTTTTAACCCCTAATCTGCCACCTACCCACAACGCAATCTACCTATTAACACTATTAACCCCTAATCTGCCAACCCCCACAATGCCATCTACCTAATTAACCTATTAACCCCTAAACTGCCTTCCCCCCACAATGCAAATTAATTTAAAAACTAAGCCCCCTAACCAAACACCCCCTAAGTTAACCCCAATTACATAAAATAAAAAAGACTATTTTCCTAAAAAATAAATAAAAAATTACCAAAATAAAAAAATCCTAACTTAGCATTTAAATAAAAAATCCTAACATTACATTAAAAAAACAACCTAAGATTAAAATAAAAAAATTAATATTACAAAAATTTAAAAAATCTAAAATTACAGAAAAAAATAAAGAAAATTATATATATAAAAAATTAAACCTAATACCCCTATAAAAACAAAAAGCTATCCCAAAATAAAAACGCCCCTTATCTAAGAATAAACTACCAATAGCCCTTAAAAGGGTCTTTTTGTTGGGTATTGCCCTGAAGCAATCAGCTCTTTTACATTAAAAAAACTACAAATTAACCCCTAACAGTAAAAGCCCCCACCCACCTAACGCCCCAAGATAAAAAAGACCTAACTATAAAAAAATCTAATCACAGACATGGTTGCGCGCCGAAGGAGTGGAGCTGGAACGGCGGTGCTGCACACTGAAGATTTATTGTAAGGTACCCCTTTTACATTGGGCTACCTTGCATTCCTATTGGCTGAAATTTGAAAATTAGTCAATAGGATGAGAGCTGATGAAATCTTTTTAAAAGAGAACTAGTTAGTATAGTTAGATTTCTTTTTTAGTTCTAATGGCTATCTGCTAAAATGTCTGGGGAAAAAATATATTTCACATGAAGTCTGTGACTATTTTAGCAATTATATCCCTAAATATAATGGTCTATTCCTCATCCCAGATGCTAAGAGCTCTAACTGTAAAAAAGGTTCTAACACAGGTAGTAACTCTTAAAAAGATTAATAATAATAAAAGATAATGTATGATTGGAAATCATTTCAACCATAAGTGGACTAAAAAACATACTTGAAGACATGGCAGAGCAAATTAAAGATCTGAAATTCAAGTTAGATTAAACACAGACTGAAAAGAGATAGTTTAAAAATATCCGCTTTAACCAACAGCATACAGATAGGTAAATTGCAATCGGCTAAATTACAAGTTTTGCGTTATGGTGCGGTATGGCTATACCGCTGAAAAATAGGCCATTGCACGTGGAATGGCCGGTAACGCATATTACGAATCGCGGCAGTATAGGCTGTATTGCAAGCATTTTAGCCTTAACGCAACCCTCCATTTCACACTCAAAATGACGTTTGAGTGCGTGATTTTCCATAGCGCCGTATTACAGGTTGTGTGGTCCGGCTAAATTGCTTGCGTTACAGTCTATACCGACATGAGCCATTCCGCGATATGAGACCAGTAGTTATGGATTTTGCAAAACAAAAATGTTTCACAAAACTCATAACTAAAATGTTACAAAGTACACTAACACACATAAACTACCTATTAACCCCTAAACCACAACCCTCCCGCTTGGCAAATACTATATTACACCTATTAACCCCTAATCTGCCAGCCACCCACATTGCGACTATTAAATAAACCTATTAATCCCTAATCCACCGCCCACCCACATAGCCTAAACTTTGTAAACATGTTAACCTCTAAACCGCCAGCCCCCCACATTGCCAACACTATAATAAAGTATGAACCCCTAAACTATCAGCCCCCACATCACAACTAATAAACTAAACCTATTAACACATAGGGCAAGCAACATAAGCTTAAGTAAGGGGGCGAGTGGGATGATGCAATGATAGAGGCACATCCCATTTTGAAGTTAATAACTGTGAATGTGGTTTCTACTGCAGATGGAGTGTTGTTGTGTGAAGTAAATATATGCCTGGTTTTAATCTCTTTTTTATTTCTTTGAGGGTGCTGAAAGAAACTAAGTGGTTGAAAGAGAGGCGATTGGTAAAGCAAGAACAAGGACAAGATGCCAAAATATGACAACAAAGAACTTCAGTGAACCATTATAACTTTTGTTTTACAGGCACAATTCATACTTTATTAATAATTGATTTTACTACATGCATGCCCATCTAGTGTACCCACACTCATACATGAACTTTTCCCCCCAATTTTAAGAACATTGTATAAATGTTGCTAATGGGGTTTAGCATAGTATTTTATGTTTCTATGAATGATTTTGAGTGATTTTTTTTTAATGAATTGTATAAAGTAAGACTAGGAATTGACAGTTCTAGGAAAGTACAGAAGAGCTTGTAACGCCAAGGGAATGATATTCCAAAGGGATTGTGGGAGAAGTTTTCCTGTAAGGTTTTAACTCCACTGTATTCTTCTGTACTAGTGGGTATAATTAAAAAACAGGCAACATAGGAAAAGAAAAAGTGAGGGAATGTGGTGACATAGCTTACAGATTTTTGATGTTATTAAAATCCCTCCCCCAAGATACACCTTTGTCTCTTAGATAGGTTTTAATCTTGGTTTTAAATACACTCCCAATAGCCTTTGAATGGCATATGATAAACCACTCCCTATTGAATTTGAGCATACAATTGGGAAACACTCTCTCTCTTTCTCTCTCTCTCTTATTCTTCTCCTGCTTAAAGATGTCTGATTTTGGACAACGAGAGAAAAACACACAGAGAATTTGGCTAAGTATATTCCTGGGATAAAATGTTGTGATTATTTTAGCAGTGTTGCACACGTTGGGGTTGTAGTAGCTAGAGTTGCTCTGTATTATTATTTGGACTGTTTTGCTATAAAATATATGTGTACATATACCTGTATTATATATATATTCCTCTTATTACAACATTTATATATATACTCCTAATAAATGATTTGGAAATAATGGAGACCCTTTTAAATTAAAAACCACATGCAGTAGCACCTTTACTATGCTATTACCTTGTTTATGTGGTACTGGGAGGATTTTTTTTATGAAGATTGTACATCGATAAAGGATTCAAGCAAATACGGAGGCTTTAGCTTGTGAATTAGGAACCCAGAAATAAGCTTTGCGATCACGCATATTTGCACTGGGGAGGAGGTCCCCCCCCCTTTTTTTTACATACCCTCTTTTTACATACTTTTTATACCATATAATTTTAATAAAGAAAGTAAAACTTTTAGTATTTAGATTTTGCACTCTCTACATTAGCGCCTCACTACTTTGTATCACTTTTTAAGCATAAAGTAATCACTGTGTGTTTTTCGGCTCCAGTAACCATTCTGGGCCCCTCCTTACAGTAATCCATCAGTATGTCAGCTTCAGCATGCCTTATCAATCACATTTGAAAACAATCCCTGAGAGTGACAGCTACGGTACACCTTCGCAATACCTGTTGATTGTAAAAGCTCACTCCTTGCCTTGGGTCTATCCTCAGGTATTTTTCTATTTCAGAATGTGGTTGAGGCATCTGTGTCCTTGAGTATATGCTGTTAATAATTATGTATCTACTTTTGCCTAGTTATGTAATGCAGGGTAATGTTTTAGATTAGCTTGTAGTAGATGCAGATTTAGGCAGTGGATACTTTTCCCTAAAGAGCAAAGTTGTAGGTGAACTACTCAGGAACTTTATAGTCCACACTTATACTCACACCACAGTCCAACGGTTAGATCTAAGATAAAAAAAAACATTGTGTCCAATACTCTAAACTGAAAAAAAAACAGCACGGGAACTGAAAAACACAAAAAAACAGGATCAGAAGGATATAAATAAACCCTTTTGTTCCCTATGTGTAAGATGGTCCTTATGTATAAGATGATCGCTGATGTCATCTTTGAATGAATGCCTCATATGAGGAGCATTAGGGTTCTATGATCCCTTTTATCACCTAGTAAACAGATGTTCCTATGGTGATTATCTGTTATTTAGTGGGACACAATACCCTTCATTTGAAGTAGGATAATCCTATCTGTGTTTTGTGTGCTTGCTGTTTTCTGTCTTTGGGGATTAGAGGATCTCCCCATGCACATCTGTCAGACTTTTAAGAACATTAGAGAGTTATGTGTACATTATTAAATGCTAAATCTAACATCATTTTGAGTCATTCAAATACACTTTATTTTCAAAACTTGCATCATTATTGCTAGACTTCTGTTTGCTAGTGAATCTGCTCTTTTTACTTGCTTGCCTTACTTGTGATCTGGACCGAATAATGCTACTGTTTCACTTCCTGTAATACTGACCTTAGAAACAGATTAGACCAAGATATTGAGCATTTGGCTCTGAGACTTAAAAGGACAATGACAGCAGCACTGATATCTCTCTAAACTATATAACTTCCCTCTCGTCTTACAGCTCAGAGAGACACTGACCCTGCAGCTTGCAATCAGCCAAGCCTCATGTAGGATAGATTTCAGCTCCTTCTCTGCTGGAATTAAGCTTAGTCTCATTTTTCTTTCTGTTCTCCTTTTAAACATTGCATTTTGTGCTGCTGTCCTGCGCACTCACAAATGAACACATTAATCTTAATTCTAAGTGAAAAGTGTGTTAAGAAGATTGTTCATTCAGACCTTTTATTAAGTTAAGACTCTTTAACTTGCAAAGTCAACAACTGGGTTTTAATGATAATGTTATACTACTCCTTTGAGTACAGTGTACATAAAAAGTTTTATCTTTATTCAGATTAAAGGAATCCCATAATCTTCTGTTCATAATAAGAAATTACATTAGTAGAAGTAGTTAATAGAACATTTCCCTCACTTTTTTCTATTTCTAAAGGAGCAGATAATTATTGCTTTTCACAGTGATCGCCTGCTTCCTTGGAGGAATTGACCACTTATGAATACAATGAGCTTTGATTTCCAATAAGCAGTTCCTCTAGATAAAATGGAGAGGGGAGATACGGGCTTTGTTAAAGGGACAGTCTACACTAAAATTGTTATTGTTTAAAACGAGAGATATTGGGGCCTATCTATCAAGCTCCGAATGGAGCTTGATGCCCCGTGTTTCTGGCGAGCCTGCAGACTCGCCAGAAACAGCAGTTATGAAGCAGCTGTCACAAAGACCACTGCTCCATAACCTGTCCTCCTGCTCTGAGCAGGCGGACAGACATTGAGTATGATCGGGTTGATTGACACCCCCCTGCTGGCGGCCGATTGGCTGCGAGTCTGCAGGGGGCGGCATTGCACCAGCAGTTCTTGTGAGCTGCTGGTGCAATGCTGAATACGGAAAGCGTATTGTTCTCCGTATTCAGTGAGGTCGGGCGGACCTGATCCGCACTGTCGGATCAGGTCCACCAGACTTTCTTAAATAGAGGCCATAACCTTTACTTCCCATTCCCCAGCTTTGCATAACCAACATTGTTTATTAAAAGAGAAAAAAAAAAACACAATATATTTTTAAATATTGTGTTTCGAGTTGCGCACGCTAAATCCTATAAAAATAGCCCCAAACTGGCCCAAATACAGATCACAAATATGAAATACAGTATGAATATTTAATTAAACAATAAACTTCATTAATATATAGGGAAAAATTATGTCAAATAGTGTCTACAAAAGTCAAATGGTGATAATGTGGTAGGCTGCTCTCTTTGAAATAGTAGAAGAAAGGTACGATGTCCTGAAAGACAAAATGGGGAAGAGACGCTGTATGGTGCAGTATCTATGAAGCTATACAGTCGCATGAAAATCATCAGCGCATTCAGTGCTATAACGCAGAGACCAAGACTTCAGAGCCGCTCGGCTGACTCAGACACTCCATCAAGACTGCAGGAACACAAAAGGGCTCGTCTCCAGTGACGTCACAACTTCCGGTCAAGAGAATGGGAAGCTATCAAACTGATGTGTAGTACCTACGATAGATCTATACAAAAAGGATCCCAAATACTCCCAAATAACGACTGTGGGAGAGCAAGGCTCAATAAAATGTTTATTAAAATGCTTTAAAAAAAAATATTTTAGAGCAACACGTTTCTCGGCACAAGCTGCCGTTTCATCAGGCTTTGGTTGCATGTTAAAAACCTTGCTCTATTTAAAACCCCACATAACCAATCACATAGGGCTTGCTTCCATTGAGCCGTTAAAAATGGAGCCGTAAACTACCGAAGCGGCCGACAGCTAAAAGTAATTTACGGCTCCATTTTAGTACCAGGTTTCCGTTCAAAATGTTAGCGAGTTGCACGCAGCCACTCTTTTCGACCATACGTAAGTTTGTGCTGCCAACCGATGTTGGATTCGACAAAAAGCGCGCCATAACAAGTGCATTGCCATTAAACCCCCCATATCCCCATCTTCCTTTATTACCCCTTTCATTAACCCCCTATCCCACTTCCCATCTCACCTTTAACTACCCTTCCCTTAATCACTACATAACTTTATTTTCCTTTTATACATTTCACCCATCCACTTTAGTCTTAGGTTAGAGTTAAGGAGGAAGGAGAAATGGATGGATAGGTCTAGTGGAGTTGGAAAGGGGGATGGCTAGGGGGAGGGCAGTGGAGAGGGGGGATAGAGGGAGTAGTATGGGTAGGTCTAGGGGCAGAGGTTTGGGTGGACGATTTGTCCTTCCTCAAACCCTGGCAGAGGAGGGAAGGAGAGAGGGTGTAAGAGTGGAGTTGGGAGGAGAGAGGAGGAGTCAGCCTCAACTAGGCACGCAGAGAAGAGGGAGAGTGGGACAGACTGTGGCAAGTGGGGGTGGGGCTGGTGGTAGCCTGTCACAGCCTGCAGGGACAGAGGAGGGAGAGATGGCTGGTCCCCAGTCACAGGAGGGAGAGTCTGTGTCTGCTGGCCCTTCAAGTGTGAAGGGCAGGCTAAGAGAGGAGAGGTACTCCAAGGAGGAGAAGGAGGCTCTGGATGAGGCCTACTTGGAAAGGGTACCTCAGCTGGAGAACCTGGGAGGAGATACAAGTGGCAGTCAGCTGCTTAGGACGCAATCATTCTACTGCTAGCATAAAACATTGTTATCTCTGGTGAAGCTGTCCTGGGATGCAAAGGGACAATGGACACATCAGTGCCAGCTGAAGAGGTCCATGAAGGTGAATATTAAATATCATATGTACTAAATGTTTTATTTGTAACAAATATATGTTGACATCAGAAATATACATAGGCTTTGTGCTTGAAATATAAATGTAATCATGCACATGTGTAATACCGAATGTAGAATGTTCCTATTTTACATATGGTTAGTAATCAATTGGTTTCAAATATCAGTGGAAAACATACCTAGGTAGGTTGAGGACAAGTTAAGATGCACTTAAAGGGGCAGTAAAGTCAAAATTAAACTTTCATGATTCAGACAGAGCATGCAATTTTAGGCCACTTTCTAATTTACTCCTATTATCATATGTTCTTCCTTCTCTTGGTATCCTTATTTGAAAAGCAAGAATGTAAAGCTTAAGAGCCGGCCCATTTTTGGTTCAGAACCTCAGTTGCTCTTGCTTATTGGGTGGCTAAATGTAGCCACCAATCACAAGTGCTAAACATGTGCAGGCTCGTTATCTTACATTCCTACTTTTTCAAATAAAGATACCAAGAGAACAAAGAAATATTGATAAGAGGAGTAAATTAGAAAGTGGCCTAAAATTGCATGCTCTGTCTGAATAATGAAAGTTTAATTTTGGCTTTACTGCCCCTTTAAGTGCATCTTAACATAGTGGAAGTGGATACATTCATCATGATTTCTGGAGTGGCTATCTGCTCAAACAAGCAAGGGTATCGATTTTAATTCTTTCTATCTATATCATATATATGGACTATGTGTAATACAAAGAGTCACTTGGAGGCACAATCTTTAAATATACACCTCTGGTTACAAATGTTTAAGTTTATATAGAAAATCTCTCACTCAATCTCTCTCTCTCTCTCTCTCTCTCTCTCTCTCAATCTCTCTCTCTCAATCTCTCTCTCTCCTTCATTATCATCTGTAATTTTGTAAAGCAGGATTGTAAGTTTAGGAATCAACCATTTTGATTCTGCACATGGGGAGTGCTTGCTGATTGTTGACTACATTTAGACTGATCACTCTAAAGGAGCAAAAATTTCTGATTCCTGAGACATTCTCTGTACCAGTCCTTTACACACTGCCCAAGATTCATAAAAACAGACAGACCCCCCTGGACGCCCTATTGTGGCAAGCACTAACTCAATATGGACCAATGTATCTAAATATCTAGATAGAATTCTAAGACCTTTTACAACTGAATCAATGTCTTACATTAAGGATACAGGGGATTTTATAGAAAAATTAGAATCCTTAGATTTGCCTTGCGACAAAACTATTATTTTTTCGTTAGACGTGACATCCTTATACACGTCCATTACACATGAAAGTGGAATAGGGGCCATGAGACAAACTATCTATACAAGTAATAGATTTAATATCTCTCAGGGAGAGTTCCTTATAGAATTACTTCAGATGGTACTTTATAATAACTTCTTTCTATTTCAAGATTCATTTTACATACAATGCCAGGGTACTGCCATGGGGTCCAATGTCGCCCCCACATATGCCAATGTCTTTATGAATATCTATGAAGAGAGATTTGTATACACCAATAAAGCATTTATCCAACATGGGATATGCTGGTTTAGATACATAGACGACATTTTTGGCATATGGGGGGTGACTTGGACTCCTTGGTCAGTTTTGTAGCTGACTTAAATATCTCCACTAGACACATAAAATTGAAGTTAGTAAGTAGTGAGGAGTCGATTGACTTTTTGGACAACTGTCTATAAAAAGGATGGGAAATTACTGATTGATCTTTATAGGAAGGATAGTGACAGAAACAGTCTGTTAAAATATGAGAGTGCTCACTATCCTCCCTTGATCAACAGTCTTCCCAAAAGTCAACTCCTTCGAGTTAAGAGAATTGTGTCTGATGAGAAGTTAGCACAGACTAGACTAGATGAGATGGGTAATCTCTTTTTACAGAGAGGCTATCCTAAACAATTGGTGGAAAAACACATCAATGAAATTGGAAAGGTTCCTAGAACCTTTATTTTAAAGGGAGAATATAGAGATAGGAATAAAAAAGATAAAAATAATACTAAACAGATGATATTTGTTTCCCAGTTCAACCCTCTAAGTAACAAAATCAATAAGATCATTAGGAGACATTGGTCTATCTTAAAAGATTTAAACCCCAATATTATGGAATTTCAAGAGGCCCCTATGGCAGCCTACAGGCGAGGTAGAAATATTAAGGATGTCTTAGTTAAAGCAGATCCAAGAAAAAAGGCATATAAACATTTTTATCTACCCCTAAGGTTGGTTGCTTCCCTTGTTTAGGATGTTGCAATTGTGGCAACGTAATAAAAGGGGACCATTTTGTTCACCCCCTAAATGGGAAGAAATACAGTATTCCAGGTTATTTTACATGCAATTCAGAATATATTGTGTACCTCATAACATGCCCATGTGCAAAAATTTATATTGGTGAGTCAACAAGAAGGATTAGAGACAGGATTAATGAACACAAATCTAACATACGCTGTGGCAACAAGGATGCCCCTGTCTCTAATCACTTCTTACAAGCTGGCCATAGCATATCCCAACTTAGGTACCAAGTTATTGAACAAATTAAAAAACCAAGAAGGGGTGGAGATAGACAGAGAATGTTGAAGTGTAGGGAAACATATTGGATCTACACTTTACAATCCCTTATCCCAATAGGGATGAATAAAGAAATTGACTGGGGGGTTACTCTGTAAAACTTATAATTATTTGTTATGATTTAAATATATTCTTGAAATCTGTATATTCCCACAAGAGCCAATCACTGTACATATTAAGAGTTAGTATTTAACTATAATGGGTTAAATACCCGTATATTTGTTTTTAATTTTTTGTACTTGCATTCTTTTAGGTCACTAAATATTGGAAGTGATGACCTCTCTTCACCACTAGATGGAGCAGTGAGCATGTTTTGTATATATCTGAATAAGTTAATATATTAGATATACACCTGTGATAGGTAGAAGTCTCCTCCCCCAAGGGGTATATATGTATGGTGTTAGGTCATGTTTTATGTCACATGATTAAGGTCTATTAGGACCGAAATATTGTGGTGTGTTTGTATGATGTCCCAATAAATACTACTTAAGCATTATTATTGTGGTGCTGTTCCTTCTTTTGGATTATCGTTGGATTTGAGGTTTTGGCAGAACCTGGGAACTTGCACACTGACTATTGCAGTACCTATGCTGTGCCCTCTCTATTTCTACTGTACATTTAGACAACAATCATCAAGCGTTCCCCATATGCAGAAACAGGAGGTGAGGACTGCAAGATTGAGAAAAAATTTAATGCAGAGTTAGATGAGGGAAATGTTAGGTAAGTGAAATTAATCTATTATTGAGAATGGCGTTAGGCTTCCCTGAACACAAAAGTCTTCAGGGAGCATTTAAAGGATGAAAGATTAGGGCAAAGCCTGACAGCACGAGGGAGAGTGTTCCAGAGGGTAGGTGCTGCACGACAGAAGTCCTGCAGTCTAGTATGAGAGAGGTGATAGTCCCGGATGCAAGGAGCAGGTCATTGTTGGATATTAGTGGGCGGACTGGAGCATACTTGTTTATTAGAGAGAATAGTTAGAGGGGAGCAGCGTTGGTTAGAGCTTTGCATGTAAGGGTGAGAATTTTGAATTAAATTCTGCTGTAAATGGGGAGCCAATGTAGGGACTTGCAGAGAGGTGCAGCAGATACAGAGCGACGGGAAAGGTGTATCAGTCTGGCAGAGGTATTTAAGATGGATTGAAGGGGGGTGAGGTGGGAAAGAGGAAGGCCAGTAAGTAGGTTATTGCAGTAGTCAAGTCGGGAAATAACAAGGGAGTGGATTATTTGCATTGCCGTGTTAGTGCTCAGCAAAGGGCGTATCTTGGAAATATTGCGTAGATGGCTACGGCAGGATGTAGAAAGCGATTGGATATGGGGGACGAAGGATAAATTTGAGTCAAGTGTAACTCTGAGGCAGCGGACTTGGGGCATGCCGTCAACAGGGATAGGGAAGTCAGAAGTCGACGTAGAGCTTGAGGGGGGGGGGGGGATAAAAAGGAGCTCAGTCTTTGACATGTTAATCTTTAGGTGGTGAGAGGCCATCCAGGAAGAAATACCAGATAACCAGTCGCTGACATGAGAGAGGACAGAGGGACAGAGAGCAGGGGTGGAGAGGTAGATCTGAGTGTCATCAGCATAGAGGTGATAATTATATGGTTTATATAGGTCAAAGATGTATATACCATTAGCATACATTTATACATGTAGGTGAAGATTATTATTAGCTATAATCATATTTATATACAGGGAGTGCAGAATTATTAGGCAAATGAGTATTTTGACCACATCATCCTCTTTATGCATGTTGTCTTACTCCAAGCTGTATAGGCTCGAAAGCCTACTACCAATTAAGCATATTAGGTGATGTGCATCTCTGTAATGAGAAGGGGTGTGGTCTAATGACATCAACACCCTATATCAGGTGTGCATAATTATTAGGCAACTTCCTTTCCTTTGGCAAAATGGGTCAAAAGAAGGACTTGACAGGCTCAGAAAAGTAAAAAATAGTGAGATATCTTGCAGAGGGATGCAGCACTCTTAAAATTGCAAAGCTTCTGAAGCGTGATCATCGAACAATCAAGCGTTTCATTCAAAATAGTCAACAGGGTCGCAAGAAGCGTGTGGAAAAACCAAGGCGCAAAATAACTGCCCATGAACTGAGAAAAGTCAAGCGTGCAGCTGCCAAGATGCCACTTGCCAAGGTTTGGCCATATTTCAGAGCTTCAACATCACTGGAGTGCCCAAAAGCACAAGGTGTGCAATACTCAGAGACATGGCCAAGGTAAGAAAGGCTGAAAGACGACCACCACTGAACAAAACACACAAGCTGAAACGTCAAGACTGGGCCAAGAAATATCTCAAGACTGATTTTTCTAAGGTTTTATGGACTGATGAAATGAGAGTGAGTCTTGATAGGCCAGATGGATGGGCCCATGGCTGGATTGGTAAAGGGCACAGAGCTCCAGTCCGACTCAGACGCCAGCAAGGTGGAGGTGGAGTACTGGTTTGGGCTGGTATCATCAAAGATGAGCTTGTGGGGCCTTTTCGGGTTGAGGATGGAGTCAAGCTCAACTCCCAGTCCTACTGCCAGTTTCTGGAAGACACCTTCTTCAAGCAGTGGTACAGGAAGAAGTCTGCATCCTTCAAGAAAAACATGATTTTCATGCAGGACAATGCTCCATCACACGCGTCCAAGTACTCCACAGCGTGGCTGGCAAGAAAGGGTATAAAAGAAGAAAATCTAATGACATGGCCTCCTTGTTCACCTGATCTGAACCCCATTGAGAACCTGTGGTCCATCATCAAATGTGAGATTTACAAGGAGGGAAAACAGTACACCTCTCTGAACAGTGTCTGGGAGGCTGTGGTTGCTGCTGCACGCAATGTTGATGGTGAACAGATCAAAACACTGACAGAATCCATGGATGGCAGGCTTTTGAGTGTCCTTGCAAAGAAAGGTGGCTATATTGGTCACTGATTTGTTTTTGTTTTGTTTTTGAATGTCAGAAATGTATATTTGTGAATGTTGAGATGTTATATTGGTTTCACTGGTAAAAATAAATAATTGAAATGGGTATATATTTGTTTTTTGTTAAGTTACCTAATAATTATGCACAGTAATAGTCACCTGCACACACAGATATCCCCCTAAAATAGCTATAACTATAAACAAACTAAAAACTACTTCCAAAACTATTCAGCTTTGATATTAATGAGTTTTTTGGGTTCATTGAGAACATGGTTGTTGTTCAATAATAAAATTAATCCTCAAAAATACAACTTGCCTAATAATTCTGCACTCCCTGTATGTATTGAGAATATATATAGCATCCCTAGGCAAAGGTTACATTTGGAATAGGTTATATATGCTTGCATCTATTTTTCTATGTACATACATATTGATATTTCAATGAAAACATAGGTGCAAATATTCCTATACATAGGACCAATAAATGTAGCATATATAATCTTATTTCTACATTGAAACACATATAAATGTTTTTAGGATTTGCAATTTCAATGAGAAACAGGCCTCAAAAAGCTCCTTTTTCCTCCTTTACACCTAGTTGTGCTGGGTTTAATATTTCTCAATGAATCAACAGCCTCCAACAGTGTATTAACGGTTAGTGCTATCATTGGAAACCTGGTATAATTTATCGATTAACGGCTTCTATTACTTTCTATGGGACACAAAGTTTTTTGTATTGTATTGAGGTATAACGCGCCATTGGAAGCAATCGATAAACGATATTGCTTCCGTCAGCATATTTATTGGTTTGTGAGCACACGCAAACCAAATTACGGCTCAGTGGAAACAAGCTCATAATCGGCATGTGACACACCTACAACGGAAATCAATGCCTATTGGTCAGTATGATCTGATACATTCTTTTACAATCTATATTTTTGTAACAATTTGCACCTATATTGCATTAATAATATGATTGTGATTATGTATGTCTACAAACACAAAAAATATCACGCTATGGTTTTGATTATGGAATGTATATTTAGGTTTACACATGTGCTTATATAATTCAGAACACTTGTTATGTTTAAATTATATTTTTATATTTGTTGTATAATTTTGAATATTTTACTGTATGAATTATGTCACTTAGTTTTTTATTTATATATGCTGATAAGTAATTCAATCAATGAACAACACTATGTTGTTGCTTTTAAGTCAGATCATACTGACCAATGGGCATTGCTTTTTGTTGTAGGTGTGTCACTTGCCGATTATGTGATTGGTTATGTGGGGTTTTAAATAGAGCAAGGTTTTTAACATGTAACACAGCCTGATGAAACGGCAGCTTGTGCAGAGAAACGCGTTGCTGTAAAATATTTTGTTTTTAAACATTTTAATAAACATTTTATTGAGCCTTGCTCTCCCACAGTCGTTATTTTGGAGTATTTGGGATCCTTCTTTGTGTAGACCTATCATAGGTACTACACATCAGCCGATAGTGTCCTTATCTCTTGACCGGAAGTTGTGACATCACTGGAGACGAGTCCCTCCCTGTTTCTACAGTATTGACGGAGTGTCTGAGTCAGCCAAGCAGCTCTGAAGCCTCGGTGTGCGCGTTATTGCACTGGATGTGCATCTCCCTTTGTGAGTACCCAGCTGATGATTTTCATGCGACTGCATCGCGTCAAAGGTACTGCACCATAAGGTGCATCTTCCTATTTTTGTCTTTAAGTGCATCGTACCTATTGTTATATTAATATACTTTATAACATTTAAACCTCTAAATTTCTGCCTGTTTCTAAGCCACTAAAGACAGCCTCTTAACCACATGCTTTTTTATTAGCTTTTCCCAACCAGAGACTGCTAGTTCACGTGAGCCTTATAAATAACATTATGTTCACGCACAAGGAGTTATTTAAGATTTAGCACAACACAGTACTAAATGCAAATCAATAGATAATAAATAAAATGTCATGTGATCAGGGGGCTGTCAGAAGATGCTTAGATACAAGGTAATCACAGAGGTAAACTATATATTAATATAACTGTGCTGGTTGTGCAAAACTGGGGAATGGGTAATAAATAAATGGATTATCTATATTTTAAAACAATAAAAATTATATTGTAGACTGTCCCTTTAAAGTTTGCTTTCTCATAATCAAAAGTCCCCTATTGCCTAGTTTTAGAGGCTATTGTTATATTTACATATTTTTACAGAAATCATATTGATCTTAAAAAGATAATTTCCCTGTTTCAAATGAGGGGTTGCAGGTATGGTTGTATTACCCTCTGTGTGGTCCGAGGCCCTGATATGGGCTCTGTAAGAGAGCCCTCCACACCCTGAGAAATAGTGAAGTATTTCTGGATCTGGGCTCTTGATCGTTCCATGGGACAAAATCAACCACTGTGTTTGCAATGCTGTTGAAAAACTGTGTAAACCGATGGTAACATAAAACATATCCATAGACTTCAGTGGAAGTAGTTGTTTTTAACACTAGTTTACAACACCATTTGAATTTAGATACTTAAAATAAAGAGCAACCTGCTAGACAATCTGCTTGTGAGGAGTGTATCTAGTAAGATTTATTTACAGGCAGACAGAGCAACCCTCACAGGTACAGGCAAACATGCTACACTAAAGCCAGCATGGAAGAATGGAGTTAGGCACCCAAGTACTACAGGGACCATAAAGAGGTAATTGGGTTTCACATCTCTTGTCCAATAACTATAATTAATCCTCATTTTATATTTTAAACATTTGCATCTACTTGTAAGTGAGGACCAGCTAGTTTATGCTGCTGTATTTTGTGTATCATTTGAATTAATTATTCTGGGGGTTGATGTTAGGATTAATTGATCTGATTTTGGCCAAGGTTAGGGTTAAGTCGTGTGGGCAGGTTTGGTGGGTCTGGTATGTCTTTTTACCTTTTAGTTAAAGGGACAGTATACACCAATTTTCATAAAAAAACATGTAATAGACACTATTATAAAGAAGAATATGCACAGATACTGAGGTAATAATCCAGTATAAAACCTTTTTAAAACTTACTTAGAAGCTCCCAGTTTGACACTGATGATGAGGTTATCCTGGGACACACACTGAAAAGGGCTGGGAAATCAGAAAAAAAGCAGACACTCCCCCCCTTCCCCTGCATATAAAACGACAGATTAAACAAACAATAGCAGCAAGAACCTTTAGACCTGGGTCTACATCTGATATTTTAGGGCTTGCATTAGGAGTCTGAAAATCAGCACAATGTTATAAAAAAATAAGTAAAACTAAACATTGCTCCAAAAACACTCCCAGATGGGCTACATAAATGGATGATATACAAAACATTTATGCAAAGAAAAATCTAGTGTACAATGTCCCTTTAACATTTTTATTTTTTATTTTAAATAGGAAGTTTTAAAGAAAGTTATATGACAAAGGTAGATGCAGCACAAAACATTTTAGCAACAACCATAGAATATTTTCACTACATTGCTGTAGTGACACCTGCAGAAGGTATAGGAGGTTGTTTTCTTTCAAAAACTACCCCTACTAATCTCCCTCATCCATTTATAACAACCCAGGCTAACCGTGGGACCTAGGTCTGTATGTTCATATGTTGTATTGTAAGTAATGCCTTTTCTTATAAATAAGGTAATACTTAAATATTTAAATTGAAGTTCAAATAATAAATATAGACTATTTGCAGCTCTGCCTGCCATTAGAGTATATTGACCTTGAAAAGTAAAAGGAATGACATCACTATATAAATTATACATTTTATAGAGAAAAGTAAATGCTCATGTTAGGGGATGAGAGCTTTTTGTAATACCATGTATTCAAATCAGGCCATTTTTAAATATATCCCTCTTTCTATTGAATTGGTTCTATACCTTTATACAATGAAATAGTGTTTTCTTCTTCTTTGCCATGCCTTACCAACTCTCCAAAATATGTCATGTTAAAAGAACGTAATCTAATGAACAAATATATCATGTGTATAAAAAAATCAACAGTTGAATGAGGGAGAAATATTTTTTTACAATAAAAATTACAATAAAATTATTTAAACAGCTATTTAAAATGAGTTTAAAACAATCAGGAAGTGTGTGCGCATAGCTCATTAGTAGGGCCACTTTGCTCACTGGCTGAAAAAAGGACAACTCCTAGAGCTGTATTGTTAAACAGGGACACACCTCCACCAACATAAAAAACAGTAGTTTATTCATGACTGAAAAATGTAATTACCAAAATTATATATGAAATAATTTTAAAAAAAAGTCCTTTGACCACAGTTTATTTAATTTGTTACCAATAAAGAAAAACATTTGATCATCACTCTTCCTTTATTACTGCTTGACTAACTTTAACAAAAACCTACTAATTTAGATATATTTTTATATGGACCCCAAAGAAATCATAATAGTAATGTATTTTATCCTTTATTGAGAAATGCCAGAATGGCTTTAAACATTTTGCTGACACTGATGATTGGCTTTAATTGTTGAGCTACTTTGACTTTAAAATGTCCTATAAAATCAATTATGGACTGTCAGTATGTTTATGGATGGTTGGCAAAGCCGCTTAGTGACAAAGTATATTCCAAAAGACCAATTTTCTTGCATCAGCTATGAGCTAAATGAGTTTAACTAGCATTAAATTGTATGCACAGTTGTCTATAAAGGCGATGTTCGCTATTTGTGACTCACTAGAGGTTTGCATTCGCCAGAAACATCAAAATTGACATTACCTCCCGGTTCAAGTTCAAATAAAGCTTATTAATGATAGGAGATTGGCTATATGAACATTTTCCTGTACTATGATTGGTGTGTTCTAGCAGTGTAATATAAATTTATTTACCACAAATTAGTAATCTAACCAAAACATTAGATGAATATCACTTTATTAGTAAAGTAATGAGACATTGTTATTAACATGAGTTGAATACATTAAAATAGTGGTGGCATCTGTATTATATTACATTTTCATTTATTTAATGTATGTTGAATATATTAGGACACAGGTGACATTTCCATTACACTCAAATTAGTTAGAAAAAATGTACCATCCACACAAATGTGTCAGTTATGTCAACTTACAATGACAATATAATACAAATATTTTCTGTTTGAAACCAAAAACTACTAATACAGGCTTTTTTTTCTTTTATGTTTCAAATAGAGCATACAATTAAATTAAATAAATAATACATTTACTTTGTTCTCATATTATTTTTTTTTCTAAAGAAATTAAGTAGAGTGCCCATAACTAGAGAACTATTTGACAGCAGTATTGCAAACATCCTTTTGAGCATTAGATAGCAGCAGTGTATAATGTTGTTAAAAGCATTCTTTCAAAACTGCTGTCATGTAGTGCTCCAGACACGTGAACACTCCTGAGCCTACTTAATATAAGAGAACAACATATTTTTTTTATTTAATGATATGCTCTGTCTGAATCATGAAATAAAAAACAGGTTTCATGTCCCTTTAAATTTTATCTAGTTTGTATACATAGATTTTTTTTACATTATTATTTTAATTCCAAACAGTTAGTGAAACTGGAGAATCACATTTCTAACCTTTTCTTGTTTGCTCCAGAGTAGGTAAGCACACACAGAAATATAAAGGGTGAAAGGAGTATCATATAGTTTATGTAGGTTCTCACAAGGATTTTCTCAAAACAAATGTCTTATGACCGATAATAAATTCAGTATTGATGATGATGACTGCCTATTACCATGCTTCCCAATATTTCCTGAATGTTTTCTGAGACAGGGGGGTGAGAGGGACTTGTGGGTGTGCCATGGATGGATTATGTAGAGATTGTTGTGTTGTGGGAGGAGCCAGGGTAGTCTGAAAGTTGTCAGAATATGTATGAGTAAGTGAAAAAGAAAATTGACTTTTGATCCTTAAGAAATCTAAGTTTAGAAGGTAAGGTGCTAGTAATAAATGCTGTATTTGGTTCCGATTTTGTTATATGTGAGTGGTGTGCTTCCAGTTCCTGATAAGAGTTTGAGGAAGATTGTAAGATTGGTATTTGTGTTTTTGTGGAGTTCTGTTATGGAGACTTTGAGTAGGGAAAATATTGTGTGTGAAACACAAGAGATGGAGAAATTTACCTTATATTGACAGTTTTTTTATTGTTAAGTATGTATGTGTATAAAGCTGAGTATGAAAGAGAGTATTGCATGGTGTATGCTGAGGTATGCTGCTGGGGGGGGGGTGTTTTACAAAAATGTGGGTTGTGGGTTAGGGCTAATAGGAGGAATAAGTGTTTTGAGACACCATGGTTTTATGTGAGGATGGAAAATTATTATTATTATTATTCTTTATTTATAAAGCGCCAACAGATTCTGCAGCGCTGCCCATGGGTACAAGGATAACAGTACAATAGAGAAACAATACGATAAAAGACTAAATTTAACAGACAAAATACATGGGGGAATTGAGGGCCCTATTCCCATGGGAACTTACAATCTAGATGGGTAAAATATTTAAGAAAGTATCAGTTGGTGAATATTTCAAAGGATGTGTAGTGTGATAGTAAGAAGGTAATGGCATTCTTACAAGAGAAGGAGATATTACATGTAATTAGGGGTTTGACTAAGTCTCAGAATATGCAGGTATGGAATAATGTGAGTGACAAAATGTTGGTAAATAGACAGAAAGATGTATCATCGATGGCTGTGCATGGGTGTTTGCCTACAAGGGAATTTCAAAGGCTTAGAAGGATAGTCTATTCTAAATATTGTCCAAGGAAAGGATGTAGTCAGATGGAGAATGTGGTACATATTTTGTGGAACTGTGTGTATGCAAGGAATATGTGGAAGGCACTTGGAAGAATGATTATGGGTTTGACAGGAAGGAGATTGTTTACGTTTGAAATATTTTTGTTTGTGTGGTGCAGATATTGTTCAGTTAAAGTTGATGTGGTTGTTAGCTTGTGTGAAAGAAACTTTATGGGATGTTCATAATATTTTAGTTTTTAAGACTAAGGCAGTGGATGTGGATGCTTTTGCTCGTTTGATATGTGGAATGTCATATTTATATTTTTGTCTTGATTGGAAGAGGTTCTGAATAGTTGACTCTGAAGTTATCTGGAAAACAAAGAAGTGGAAACACTGGTATAAATAATTTTGTATATAGTTTTTTATTCTTGTGATTTGAAGATTATTTACTGTTAATCACTTTTTGAATGTTCTAGATGTGTGTTTTTTTAACTATAGGGGGAGAGAGAGGTTTTAAATTTATAGGGATAGTTGAAAGGACAGTATTTGTGAAATGTTTTAGGTAAGTGCTAGGTTTTAGTGACCTCGGTAAGGAATAGTATTAGATTAGTTTTGAGGGACAGTATGAAGGCATAGTAATAAGGTTTTCTTTAGTCTCTTAGGGTTTTTTTTTTTTCTCTGAAGAAAGTTATTTGTGTCATGTGAATTTTGATGCATTGCTTTGCTTTGCATTTATTATGGTGATATTTTACATTTTATTTATTGAAAAATTAACAGCTGTCCAGAAGTGGTTTTGTTGCTGCTGCACTTACCCTAATAGGGCATTTATGTATTTTAACATGGTATCAGAAGCAAAAAGCCTGATATATTGCACATCTAATTTGCATATCCTACCCAGAATCCTCTGGTGCATTGGTAAAAATGTATACAGGGTAATTCTGGGGTAAATCAAGCAAATATACTTGCTTAGATCTGCTAATTGCCTGTGCACCAGAGGCTGAAAATATCACCACAACAAATAGGTATGGAGAGAGAAAAAATATCTGGATATTTTCCATGCTATACATGCAAAGCCTGCAAACATAGTTAAAAAATAAAGAACTTAAAAATAAATAATCCTGGGGAACTTCCGGGTGGCGGCTATGATAGGTCGCACAATTCTACTCTGCTCCAACATATGTGGAATTTAAGCTCAACATAATACTCTTGAGGGCTTATCTGTAGGCTCCTTGAACACTTTGCTGCTTTATTATAGATCCCGCTTCAGATGAGCCCTTATTTACTAAGATCACTGCAATTTGGAGCTCCCGGTGCACATTTGGAGACTGAGGCCTTCACTTTAACCCCCCGGCGAGGCTCTTCTGGGCCTTGTCGTTAAGCAGCACACTATGCTGATTGCATGGTGCCTGACACCACTAACTATCGCATCTGACTGAGCAACATCATTTATTGAGTACCTGCCTAACGCTTGGTGAGTGTTATCTATTATGGAGATCCCAGCAACCTTTTTTACGCAAATTTCTAGTTTGCTTCGGAGCCATCATGATACATTGGCGGATATGCTTTACCCCGTGCCTGACAGAGCCAGAGTACACCCGGTTCCCTACCAGACCCAAACCAAGGTTAATGTATTAGTTCAGGGGGTGGATGACGTCTTGGGGCCCCGGCGCTCATGCTATCCCCAGGAGGAACATGTGGGTGATTGGGATCCAGAGATAGTGGAGCCGACAACGCTACAAGAAGCAGCGACGGCATCATGCCAGGGGACTGTCCGTGAGAACCACACTTACCCGCTTCAGGGTTATCTCTCTCCTGCTCTAGAGTCCCTTGTTAGTGGCTTGCAGGACAGTGTAATTATAGAATTTGCTCCGTTACAGCACCCGACTCCAACACAGGTCCGTGAGAGTAAGCGCCTATCATCACTTACTGAATACTCCTCTCTAGCTATACAGGAGCCGGGTTTGCTCCCCCAGGACACAGGACACTTGTCGATAGCTTTGTGGGGACCGCACTCTTACCGCTATATGATATCGGCATGCTTTGTATGGAACCCTGGAGGCTTGTCCATCTCCTTTGCTTGGAGGTTAAAGCACGGATGGCTGTCTGTTTTTATTATCTCCCATGTGGTTTAAACATCTAGACATTTAATACCTCAGTCGCGACACATTTATACATATGGCTGATGGATTTTGATATGAGGTTGATTCATATTCATTGTATTTCTTGAACTGGCCATTACTGTGATTTTTGTATATACCGATTGTTTGTGACCAGGGATGAGGATGTTTGGTTCTATTTCATCTAACCACCCAATTGTACGATATTTTCAGCGATCATTCCTGTAGCTATTTCCCAAACTTGTGACCCAATTTAACTAATACTAAGCTGTGTTAGCGCTATCTCTCCCTGATATGATGAGTGTTGTGTCGGCAGGCCCTGCACTAAAGTTACTAGTTTGAGGAGTGGGGGAGAGAGTTTTCTATTCTTGTCTTGTTCTCAGTACTATATGCAACTGTTTATGTGTTAATAGCTCATAGGGTGTTATATCTGAAGGTATGGGTGGGCTAGTTAATTCATACACCCATGCTTCCCAACCTATTAGAGAATTGCCTGGCACACTAAGTTAATCTTTATTATTTTTTCAGTCACCAGATCAGCTCACCCTGAACCTTTATATATCATTCATTTTAGTGGTCGAATCTTACTACAAGAATTACTGTGCCCTACCCTAATATGACTTTGCCTTAAAGGATATGCCTTTTAGTTACGAGCATTATGGTAAACCTCAGCATTTTATATAAGTAACTTTTCCCAGGCAACCTCTTTTTAATAACTTAGTCCATATTGAGCCTATTCTTTTATTTAAACTATCTGAAGGGATCTCCAAAGCTATGCATATGCTCTTTCTTAGCTCTATATTTTGGCTAACCACCAACTAACAGACAGGTTCTAGTGCTCCTGTTTTACTTCTAGTGTCTGTAAAAGTTGCCAGTCATTATTAGCTTAAAAGTTACCAGTTATTACAAGTTCCAAATCTTATATGAGCATGGTATTGGTGCCCATGGAAGTTATTTAACTTTAATAAGAAAATAAAAAGAGGTCTTAATATTGAGATCCACAAGTGATCTCTTCTCTTACATGTAGCCTTAGGTCCATGCTATCACCCTATAAAATATGAGGTCCAAGAGTGGCCTCCCGTTCTCCATAAAAGGCTTAGATAAATATTGGCATGTGTTTCTCTCCCTTTTATAACAAATGTTCAGTAAAAGAGCTGTATTTCTTATGCATGATAGGACTTCATTTTTGGTAATCAAACTTCTACTTACAACTTAGCATTGTCTTCCTCGATGCAGCAGCTGTTACTGATTCCATATGCCTTTTTAATATGTAATTTATAAGCTCTACCTTGCTATATACTTTGCGTAGCTTGTTACATGCAATTCACTTCATGCGCTGCTAACACGGTAGATATTGTTATTGTACATGTTTTATTAATATGTCATTTTTATGATGTCTCTTTACATAAGTACTTTACAACCATGCTCTGCTATATAATGTTATTCTATTTTCTATGTATGCCAATACTTTGACCTCAATAAAAATATAAAATAAAAAAAAATAAAAAAAAAATAATCCAACTGTAAATTTCACAATAAAAGAAATTATTAGGTGTACACATAAAAATGTGATCTATGTATTAAAATTTTCCTGTGATCTATTTTACTTTGGAGAAACTAAAAGATGGCTTAAAGACAGAATAAGGGAACACTTGTTAAGCATTGAAAAAGAAAGAATACACCTCACTGTATAAACATTTTAAGGAAATACACCATGGCAATACCAAAGAACTATGTTATTGGGGCATTCAAAGAATTAAGGGACATTGGAGGGGGGTAATATAGAAAAAACACTCCTCATAAAGGAAGCTGAATTAATTTATACATTTGATACCTTATTCCCTAGGGGTCTAAATTCAGAATTAGATCTCTCCCCATTTTTATTTGAATAGATTTATTATAACCTCCTCACAATATTCGAACCACTCCTGGAATATATTTGAAAGTATTTGATATATCTAAATGAATGCAGAAGCTGTAACGAACATAGCACTAACAAAAAAGCTTTTAAAATAATATATGTTATATACAGTATATGTTTTGAATTGAATTATGTATAAGAGATGGATAATCAAAAATCCATAAAAATAACGATTATTGGATACTTTAGCAAACAAGGGAATGTCACATGATAACTCTAAAAGAACTTTCAAATATGGAAAATAATGACTACCACCTTACCAAGACAGGTAACAATAAGGCAATACCACCTGGACAAGCTACTCTGTGTAGGAGTGAAGGCGTCTTATCGTAAGACCTGGCGGAACACCCACCACAGAAACAAGGGTAAAGTATTTACTCACAAGGTAACAACTGCTACAGTGAATCAGGTACTAACTTTTATCTCCAGCTATGAGCGGTATGTGCTTATTTTAAAACCGCACCTATTGTTTTAAAATTCATCACCAGAAAGAAAGTTTGTTTGCAATACTGCCTCAATTGGAACGCTATTAGCAACAACTCCTCAATCTGTGGCATATTGTTTGCTACTTGAATTGGACACATTATTGCTATTAGTATTTGCCACTTTTACTTAAAGGCTCATTTGTATCCATATACAGAAAAGGCATCGTATATCCAACTATATCAAGTACTATATCAAGTACTTATTTGCAGTTTAGATATTGTCATTTTTTCGGTTGTTGATGACTGTATGAAATTTGCCAGATTCATTATTTTTTACACTGTTTTTATATATATATTTTTTTTTAGGGAGACGTCCCCTCATACATTTTTAAAAAAATTGTGTTTTTTAATTGTGTATTTTTATTAAACATTTGTTATGTTACATACTATTGGAAGTGGTGATATTTTCAGCCTCTGGTGCCCTCTCTATACCCCACCCCCTTTTGTGTACTCAATAATTATATTGCATATGTATATATATATATATATATATGTATATGTATATATATACTTTCAACTTGTAACTCTAGTTATCGTGGACGTGATATTGCTTATTGCGACCCACACTAATATTAGTGTGCCATGTGTAATCTAGCACATTTGCCTAGATTACGAGTTTTGAGCGTTATAGGGAAATTAACAAACTCAACAAAAGTGGCATTATTTAATCCCCTATATCGCAGCCATTACAAGTTTTAAAAAACCCGGCATGTGCGGGTGATATGGTGCTTTTAAGCTCCATACCGCACCAAAACCAAGCGCTGTTTTGACATGCTCGTGCATGCTTTCCCCATAGACATCAATGGGGAGAGCGGGTTAAAAAAAAAAAGCCTAACACCTGAAATCGCGGAAAGAAAAGCTCTGTAACGCAGCCCCATTGATGTCTATGGGGAAAAAAAACTACTGTTTAAACCTAACACCATAACATAAACCCCATGTCTAAACACCCCTAATCTGCTGCCCCAGACATTGCCGACGCCTACCTACAGTTATTAAACCCTAATCTGCTGCTCCCGATATCGCCACCCCCTAAATAAAGGTATTAACCCCTAATCTTCCGCTTCCGATATTGCTGCCACTATACTTAAGTTATTAACCGCTATTACGCCGCACTCCAACATCGCAGCCACTATATTAAAGTTATTAACCCCTATTCCGCCGCTCCCTGACATCACCGCAACTAAATAAAGTTATTAAACCCTAAACATCTGGCCTCCCACATCACTACCACTAAATAAACCTATTAACCCCTAAACCGCCAGTCCCCCACATTGCAACAACCTAAATTAAACTATTAACCCCTACACCTACCCCTAAACCTAACCCTAACCCTAACGTAACCCTTAACCTAACCCTAAACCTAACCATAACACCCCCTAACTTTAACATAATTAAAATAGATCTAAATTAAACTTACAATTGTTAACTAAATAATACCTATTTAAAACTAAATTCATACTTACCTGTGAAATACAGGTAAGTTTGTATTTATTTTAACTAGGTAAACTAGTTAGTAAATAGTTATTAACTATTTACTAACTGCCTTCTAATACCCATTTTAAAAAAACCACCCCAAAATAAAAAAACTAATCTTAAAAGGGCCTTTTGGTGGGCCCTTTAAAGGGACTTTTGTAGGGCATTGCCCTAAGTTAAACAGCTCTTTTGCTATGAAAAAAACAAACACCCCCTAAAAAACACATTACACAAAATAACAAACACATTTTTAAAAAATAATGAAAATTATTCCTATTCTAATACCCATTTAAAAAAAAACACCCCAAAATAAAAAAACGAATCTAGAATAAACTACCAATGGCCCTTAAAAGGGCCTTTTGTAGGGCATTACCCTAAATAAATCAGCTCTAGTTTATGAAATTTTTTTTTACAAACCCCCACTAAGATTACAAACCCCCACCCCCCAACCCACAAAATAAAAAAAAACTAACTAAAAAACTAAACTACCCATTGCCCTGAAAAGGGCATTTGGATGGGCATTGCCCTTAAAAGGGCATTTAGCTCTTTTACATGCCCAAACCCTAATCTAAAATTAAAATCCACCCAAAAAAACCTTTAAAAAACCTATCACTAACCCCCGAAGATCCACTTACAGTTTTTGAAGTCCCATTTGAACGATCTTCATCCAGGCGGCGAGAAGTCTTCATCCCGGCAGCGAAGTCCTCATCCAAGCGGCAAGAAGTCTTCATCCAGACGGCCTCTTCAGTCTTCATCCAGGCGGCATTATCTATCTTGACACCGGTGGCGCGGAGCGGGTCCATCCTGAAAACATCCGGCGTGGAGCATCCTCTTCATACGGTCGCCGCCGTACACTGAATCTTCAATGCAAGGTACACGATTCAAGATGGTGTCCCTTGCATTCCTATTGGCTGAAAAATTTTAATCAGCCAATAGCAATTAGAGCTGCTAAAATCATATTGGCTGTTCAAATCAGCCAATAGGATTTAGGCAGCTCTCATTCTATTGGATGATGAATCATCCAATAGAATGAGAGCTGCTTAAATCATATTGGCTGATCCAATAGAATGAGAGCTGTTTAAATCCTATTGGCTGATTTGAACAGCCAATAGGATTTTAGTAGCTTTAATTCCTATTGGCTGATTCAATATTTTCAGCCAATAGGAATGCAAGAGACGCCATCTTGGATTGTGTACCTTGCATTGAAGATTCAGTGTACGGCGGCAACAGTATGAAGAGGATGCTCCGTGCCGGATGTCTTCAGGATGGACCAGCTCCGTGCCGCTGGGATCTAAATAGAAGATGCTGTCTGGATGAAGATTGAAGAGGCCGCCTTGATGAAGACTTCTCGCCGCTTGGATGAGAACCTCGCTGCCGGGATGAAGATTTAAGAGGCTGCCTGGATGAAGACTTCTCGCCGCCTCGATGAAGATCGTTCAAGCGGGACTTCAAAAACTGTAAGTGAATTTGGGGGTTAGTGATTCTGGGGGTTAGTGATGTTTTTTTTTAACGTTTTTTTGGTGGGTTTTTATTTTAGATTAGGGTTTGGACATGTAAAAGAGCTAATTGCCCTTTTCAGGGCAATGGGTAGCTTAAGTTTTTGTTAGAGTTAGGTTTTTTATTTTGGGGGGGTTGGTTGGGTGGTGGGTTTTACTGTTCCACAGGTTAAAGAGCTGTTTAACTTAGGGCATTGCCCTACAAAAGGCCCTTTTAAGGGCTATTAGTAGTTTATTGTATGCTAGGTTTTTTTTTATTTTGGATGGGATTTTTTATTTTGATAGGGCTATTAGATTAGGTGTAATTCTTTTTTATTTTTGATAATTTCGTTTGTTATTTTTCGTAATTTAGTCTTTTTTATTTTTTGTATTTAGATTGTAATACTCTACTATAGTAGTGACAGGATTTGTTTTAATGTGTAGTTTAGTTTAATTTAATTGGTAGTTTAATTTTAGTATAATAATTATATTAGTTTAATTGTTAGTTTAAACTTATTTTTTTAATTTGACAGGTAACTTAATTTAATTTAAGATAGGGAAATTTTAATTTTAATCTAAAGTTAGGGTTATGGTTAGGTGTAGAGGTTACTAGTTTAATTTAGTTTATTGCGATGTGGGGGGCTTTCGGTTTGGGGGTTAATAGGTTAGTATATTTCGTTGTGGGGGGCTTGTGGTTTAGGAGTTAATAGGTTTATTATAGTGGTGGCGGTATAGGGCTTAATAACTTTAGTGGGGTTGAAGTGGGCGGATGGCAGATTAGGGGTTAATAATATTTAAATAGTGTCTGCGATGCGGGAGGGCAGCGGTTTAAGGGTTAATACGTTTATGATAGTGCTGACGATGTCGGGCAGCGTCGGAAAAGGGGTTAATACATTTTTTTAGTGGCAGCGATGTAGGGAGCGGCAGATTAGGGGTTAATAAGTTTAATATAGTATTTGCAATGCGGGAGGGCCTTGGTTTAGGGTTTAATAGGTAGTTTATAGGTGTTTAGTGTACTTTGTAGCAGTTTAGTTATGAGTTTTGTAGCGTAAAACTCATAACTACTGACTTTAGATGGCTTTATGGTTCTTGTCGTTTTAGGCTGTAACGCCGTGTTTTTAGCCAGAACACAAAACTCGTAATACCAGAGCTATAGGAATCCCATGAAAAAATGTCATTTTTAAGAGTGCGGTTCTTACGTTACAGGCTAAAAGGCTTGCGGTACAGCTAAACCAACAAGACTTGTAATGGCTGCGGTGCTGTTTTAACGCTGAAATGACCATATTTTCAGCGTTAAAAGACGAACGCACAGATTTGTAATCTAGCTGATTGTGTTTCACAGATTTCTGAAAGAATGCAATTACTGCATAAAGATGACAGAAAATCATTTTCCTTTACTTGCACTTATATATTTACTTATCATTGAGGGGATATTGTCAAGCTGAGCATTTCAATCTCTCTAGTCATTTTGTAATTAATGTCATACATCACACCACCATTACATATATAAAGAATAAATGAACTGTCTACATCTAGAGACAAAGTAAATTATTTAGTTGGTTTTGTTACCAAAAACAATGAATTACACTTTAATCTAAACTGTGAGCTACTGTGATTTTAGAATGCCTTTTATACTCTTCCACACTGGAGATTTGTGAAGAATCTGAGCCTCCTGGGAGCCTGAATAAGAAATGAGTTTAGGGATAAACAACAGAAATTTGTAGTAGATTGATTCCACAGTTGGATGCAACACGATTTTGTCTTGCACCAGTTCTTTTCACTGTGTTCATTAGTGATCGAACAGCAGGGTAGGAAAGCAAAAAAAAGGCATTTTATACACAGTTAGTTCAGAGTGCATGCCACTGTCATTGTAATTAAAGACTGGCTTTTATACAAGGAACTTGGCAGATTTTGATTCTAAGTGCTTTGAGACAAGATAATAGTCTGACAGTGAGTGAAATTCTGCTAAATGAAAATTAAGAGGTGTAACAAAACTATATAATGTATTAGTTACCTAGAGTTAAGAAGCATAGAACAATTGATGCATGCTTAGATTATGATATTCTTTTATGGTCTTTCACGTAAGTCAAACAAGGTATTAGACTGGAAAAGCTACTTAAAATACATACGCCTAGATTTAGAGTTCTGCGTTAGCCTTAAAAAGCAGCGTTAAGGGGTCCTAACTCTGCTTTTTAGCTAACGCTGGTATTTAGAGTCAGGCAGGAAAGGGTCTACCGCTCACTTTCTTTCCGCGACTCGAGGCTACCGCAAATCCCCTTACGTCAATTGCGTATCCTATCTTTTCTATGGGATTTGCCTAACGCTGGTATTACGAGTCTTGGAAGAAGTGAGCGGTACAGCCTCTACCGCCAAGATTCCAACCGCAAAAAAAGTTAGTAGTTAAGAGCTTTATGGGCAAACGCCGGAACATAAAGCTCTTAACTACAGTGCTACAAAGTACACTAACACCCATAAACTACAAATGAACCCCTAAACCGAGGCCCCCCACATCGCAAACCCTATAATACATTTTTTAACCCCTAATCTTCCGACTGGACATCGCCACCACCTACATTATCCCTATGAACCCCCTAATCTGCTGCCCCTAACATTGCCGACACCTATAATATATTTATTACCCCCTAATCTGCCGCCCCCAACCTCGCCGCCACCTACCTACACTTATTAACTCCTAATCTGTCGACCGGATATCGCCGCCACTATAATAAATGTATTAACCCCTAAACCGCCGCACTCCCGCCTCGCAAACACTATAATAAATTGTCCCCCACATTGCAAACACTTAACTAAAATGTTTAACCCCTAATCTGCCGACCGGACATCGCCACCAATTTAATAAATATATTAACCCCTAAACCGCCGCACTCCCGCCTCGCAAACACTAGTTAAAATTTATTAACCCCTAATCTGCGGTCCCTAACATCGCTGACACCTACCTACATTTATTAAACCCTAATCTGCCGCGCCCAACGTCGCCGCTACTAAATTAAATGTATTAACCCCTAAATCGAAATCTAACCCTAACCATAACACCCACCTAACTTAAATATAATTTTAAAAAATATAAATAAAATTACTACAATTAATTAAATTATTCCTATTTAAAACTAAATACTTACCTATAAAATAAACCCTAAGCTAGCTACAATCTAACTAATAGTTACATTGTATCTATTTTAGGGTTTATTTTTATTTTACAGGCAACTTTGTATTTATTTCTTTATTTTTAAAAAAAAGATTATTTTTTTTTTATATAATTTGAAACTTACAACATATTGAGGTAACAGTAGTTAACAACCAGTAATGATACTATATGATACTAACATTTTTTGTTATCTTTTAGTACAATTATAATCACAATTTCAGTCATGGGCTAATCTGACTTTTTCTATTAGCAGGCCTTCGTCAATTATCCTGATGTGTATACATATTCTTCCCAAATAAATTTAATAGCATACTAATCTTCTAGATTATGCAGTCTATAATAATGATATTTTTCAAGAGATAATACTAAACTTACACATTCTCGCCATTCTCTCACGGAGGGAAAGGATTCTTTTTTCCATAAACGGGGAATCAATTGTTTTGCACAGTTTAACAGAATGTATAATAGTCCAGACCTCAGTTTACAGTTCAGTTTAACTGACTTGTGAAATAAACATGTCAGGGGATCTAAGGGTAGAGTGATATGAATTACTTTACTTATCTCACTAATTATGCCCTGCCAATATTCCTCTATCTTGGGACAGCCCCACCATATGTGTAGAAGTGAGCCTACCTGGCCGCAACCTCTCCAACAGTGAGCATTTGCTGTTGGGTATATCTGTAGTCTTTGGGGTGTGTAATACCATCTGCTAAGCAGTTTCATATTTGTTTCACGGAATCTCATAGAAGATGTCGAAGAATTCATATTAGAGATGATATCCATCCATTCTTTTTCAGAAGGCTTGGAATTCAGTTCTCCTTCCCATTTCCGTATGTATGTGGGGAGTGTACGGGAGTTTCCCTGCATTATTAATTTATAAGTAGCAGATAGGTGTCCCTTAGACACCATTGTCGTGTAACAGAGAGATTCAAACTGTGTTAATGGCCTACTAACTCTAGTTTTTTCAGGATGTGAGGCAATAGTGTGAGCTAACTGATGATACTTAAACCATTGGTCAAAATGTGGTATGCCTAAATTAAGCAATTCTATCTGTGAGCGCAGTCTGCCATTGTCAAGTACCTCATGAAAGGGAATCAGTGTGTGTATGGAGCTTTTCAAGTTTGGGTTGACTCTTTTCTCACCCTCAAAAATACAGTTTGAAAGGATTGGTGTCAGTGGTGAAGGGTTAGAGGAGAGTGTGGGATCTTTTTTAAGTGCCTTATCCCATTGTTTTAGTGTTTCAGTAATGAGCCAGGAGGGTGTATGTAATGCCCGCCGATGTGATCCTGATAACCAGCATATACTACCTAGGTTAGTGCAATTGGCCATGTCTCTTTCCATAACCACCCATTCCTTATCATTTTCGTCTCTGCACCAATTAATAGCATGCACCAAGTGTACTGCTAATTTATATTCCATCAAATTTTGGGCCCCCAAACCACCTCTCTCTTTGGGCATATACATCGTCTTCATTGATACTCTAGACATATGTTTGGACCAAATAAAGGAGTTAATAGAGTTTTGTAAAGACTGCATATAATGTTCAGGTATGGGTATAGGTAATGCCTGCAACATGTATAATATCTTTGGAAGTATCATCATTTTTATAGCACTTATACGGCCTAACCATGACATAGATTTGTATGTCCAGTCTTGAAGTTCCAGTTTTATTTTTTGATGTAACGGTAGAAAATTCAAGGAAAATAACTTTTCTTTATCGCTAGGTATTTGTACCCCGAGGTATTTCATAGAAGTGGTTGCATAACTGTAGGAAAATGTGTGTTGTATTTGCTGTATAATAGGTTGAGTATTATTGAAGCTGAGGAACTCCGATTTAGACTCATTAATCTTGAAGTATGATACGTTACTGTACCTATGAAATTCTTTAGATAGGGCCTTCAAGGATCGTAATGGGTTTGTAAGTGTCAGCATGACATCGTCAGCATATAATGCCATTTTATACTCTCTATTGTGTATAGTGATACCCGAGATATTGGGGTTCTGCCTTATATTTGTCGCTAAAGCTTCCATAGCCATGATATAAAATGGGTGACAACGGACATCCCTGACGTGGATGACGTAATTTTAATTGGCGAAGAAAGTGAGCCATTCAAGCGAAATTTAGCCGTGGGGTATCTGTACAGGGCAAATATTTTTTCAATTATGAGCGGGCCCAGACCAAATTTATACAAAGTAGCCTTTAAAAAATCCCAATTTAGCCTGTCAAAGGCTTTTTCAGCGTCCACAGATTGTTGGTATATCCATCTTGGAGGCAAAATCAACAAGATTAATTATTTTAGTGGTGTTATCTCTGGCTTCTCGGTGAGGCGTGAAGCCTGCTTGGTTGGTGTTTATTATTAAGGGGAGTATTTTATTGATACGCATAGCTATTATTTTTGCGAATATTTTTGTATCCACGTTTAGGTAGTGATATCGGTCTGAAATTGGCTGGGTGTAGTGGGAGGTTTTCCAGGCTTGGGAAGAACTGTTATATGTGCTTCTACCATACTTTTAGGAAAAGGTTTATCTTTATTTATTTTGTTAAAGGTGTCTAAGAGGTATGGGGTCAAAATATCCCGGAAGGTTTGGTAATAACGAGATGTAAGCCCATCTGGACCTGGACTCTTACCCCCTTTTAGATTTTTAATGGCCTGAAGTATCTCCGTTTTAGAGATTGGGGTATCTAGCTCCGCTTTCTGTTCGTCGCTTAATGTTGGAAGATTAGTGCCTTCTAAATATGTGGATATGTTGGATCCTAGTCCAACTTGGGAGTTCAAATTATTTAGGTTGTTATAATATTCCCTGAATCGCACGGTGATTGCCGGGGTAGTATGAATTTTTTGTGTCTTGGATATATGTAGTTCATGTATATAAGATTTAAGTTTTTTAGCTTTCAAGTATCTAGCTAACATTTTTCCTTCCTTATTACGCTCATAAAAAATTGTTGTCTATATTTTTGAGCAATGGTTTGCTGTTCCTGAGCAAATAGTTCTTTGAGTTGATATCTACACTTTTGTAATCTACTAAGAGTATGTAGGTCTGAAGGGTGCCTCTTATTCTGTATTTCTAAATCTGAGAATTGTGTGGTAAGTTCAGTATATTTTTGCCTTTCTATCTTTTGTTTGTGAGCTTTATATTTTATAAATTCTCCTCTTATATAGCATTTGTGTGTTTCCCATAGAATTATGTCATCAACTTCTGCAGTATTATTTATTTCAAAAAAGTCTGTAACGATTTGACTAACCTCTCTATTCTATCTTCAGAATCTAGCAGGGAATCATCTAATTTCCATTGAAACTCAGAGTTTCTAGTATTAGGCCAGTGTAATTGTATAAGCATTGCAGAATGGTCTGACCATGCAGTTGATTTTATCATGGCGTTTTTAGAGTATGGGAGGCCTATTTGATTGACGAAGATGTAATCTAAACAAGTGTAAGTCTTAAAAGGGGCTGAAAAAAAGTGTAGTCCCGCTTCTCCCCATTAAAATACCGCCAGGTATCAAAAAGATTGTGTTCTCTTAACGCTTTCCATAGGAATCGGGCTGTTTTATGGGACACCCCTGACCTGGGGTTTGAACTGTCTAATAGTGGTTGAATTGGAAAATTAAAATCACCCCCCAAAATGAGGACTCCCCTAGAGAAGTCCAGTATCTTTTGAAACATTATTTAAAAAAAGGCAGATTGTTTATTATTTGGCGCATATATATTTATGAGTGTCACCGGACTTCCATATAGGAGGCCAAAGATCCCCAAGAACCTACCTTCTTGGTCTTTAGATGTCTGAATGTGTTGGAAAGCGGTATTTTTGTCTATAAGGATACTAACTCCTCTCTTTTTTTGAGTGAACAAATTATGATATTGTTGTGTATAATGTTGACCATGATATTTGGGTTCCCTATGCTTTTTGTAATGTGTTTCCTGTAAGAAAAGGATATTTGCTTTGTGCTTATGTAAGTCTGCTAATGCTGTTGCTCGTTTTTGGGGTGAATTGAATCCCTTTACATTCTGGGATATGATATTTAGAGTATGTGCCATATGTCATGGAGATGATAGAGGAATGTAAGATTATATAAAATATTTAGTCGGCTAAATCTACGTGAGGAGATTGTGCAATCACGGTAAGTCTTGTGCCTGTATATTTTGAACCTCAACGCCCTTGTGAATAGTATGCTGAGACCTGGTTCATGACTATAATAGAGAAGTATACCCTTTAAAACTAGGGGTGCAATTATAAAATATTGAGCCTCAATGTAAACAGAACAAACAATCAGAAAAACATATAAAACAACAGATAGGGGCAACAGATAGGTATTATCTCAGAATTAAACTAGCAAATATACATGTCATTAAACAATACATATTTACGAGTCCTCCGTTTCCGATGCTGAGTCTTCTTCATCTGAAGATCCTTGATTTGTGGTTTTAGTAGGTCTCTGTTCTTTTAGTACCCCCGATAACTCGGGTATTACATTTCCGTTTTTTTCTGTGAAGAGACGATGTCCCATGGCTTTCCTTGTAATTTTCTTCAGGGCCTTGCCCCTTCTCCATCTGGATTTGCTTGTAACACAGTCATAACAGGAGGTTCCAAATCCAGAAGTCTGCAGAATTGCTCTACATCTTATGGGCCGGAACAAAAGAATCTTTTATTGTTGTGGAGAACCAGTAACTGGAAAGGGAATCCCCATCTATAAGGGATTTTTTTATTCCGCAAAAGTGTGGTTAGGGGTAATAGTTCCTTTCTTCTCTGCAATGTCCTCACTGCCAAGTCAGCGTAGAACTGTATAACAACCCCTCTAAACCGTATTGGCTGCTTCTTTCTGGATGCGGCCATGATGCTCTCCTTCTCCAAAAATACTTTAAATTTTATTATAATGTTTTCTTGGGGGAGCAGTGTCTGGAGGTTTCGGTCTGAGGGCTCTGTGGGCACGGACCCACTGGATGTTAGCGGCATTGGGACAATTTAACAGATGTGTAAAAAGAGCAGGCAAATACACTGGGAGATCTTTTGGAAGGACTGACTCAGGGACTCCTCGCAGCCTTATATTTTTCCTCCTTCCCCTGTTCTCAAGATCCTCCAATATGTCTTGTAAAGATGTTATAAGCTCTGCCTGTTGTACCAGTGTGTCCTGCATAGATGTAAAATCTTCTCTTATGATATCTCCCTGATCCTCCAGTGCTTGAACTCTGAAGCCTAGGGTGTGCATATCCTGTTTAAGCTCCTGCAGCTCTTCCCTTATGCAGGTTCTAACTACTTTAGCAATATCTTGCGTTGATGCAAGAGAGGATAAAATGTGTGATGGTATGGAGGTCAAACTAGTGTCCATGATTTCTGAAGTATGGTGAGGAGAGTCATTTGGAGAGGATGGTGTGCTAGGGGTTACCTGGCGTTTTTGTAATTTCTGTTCAGAATTGCTGAAAAATGCACTGACAAACTGACTTTTATTTAAGGGTGTGCGAGGATTCTTAGTAGATTTAGTGTTCTTTTTTGTAGCCATCTTTAATTGTGCAGCTGTCATATACACAGGTCAAAAAAATGAGTGCACTTAGAAAAACGTCCAATTCAAATAAACCGCCTTATCAGACACTTTGATTACGTTATTTTAACTGTTCCTTCTACTGTGCCTTCTTTAATATGCTGATGTGGTGTACCATTTACAGGTTTTATTCCTTCTCTTTATTGTAAATATCGTTCTGCCCCCACTCTCGGCAATTCTACATCCGTGATATTAATCCTCTGTTTTTACTGTCCGCCTAGCGCCATCACTCAAATAGGGCCTCTTCTGAGCTACAAGGTACTGCCTCTCCAGCCATCTCCCCACAACAAGAAAGGTTACCCTGTATTGTCTCTATGTTCCTCAGCCTGATGTGATGCAGCTGTTATACCCGCAGCTTCCCTTCATGGCCGCCGCTGCACTCCTTTAAAGTCTTTTTATTCTGGGTGTGCGCAGCGGTTTAGAGAACGAAGGCCATTAATGTGATCCCTGAGGTATCCAATGCACGATCTGGTAGTTTGTGCCACTTTATGCCTTCATTAGACCCGGTCGAATCTCTCTATCTCCGGTCCGCTTCACAGAGCTCAGGGCTTAAGCAGCCATCTTAGCTGCGGCGGGCTCCGCCCCCCAACTTTGTATTTATTTTAACTAGGTACAATAGTCATTAAATAGTTATTAACTATTTAATATCTACCTAGTTAAAATAAGTACAAATTTACCTGTAAAATAAACCCTAACCTAAGTTACAATTACATCTAACACTACACTATAATTAAATTAATTCACTAAACTAACTAGAATTAATTACAATTAAATAAAATAAAATAAATTACAAAAAACAAACACTAAATTACAGAAAATAAAAAAGAAATTACAAATTTTTAAACTAATTACACCTAATCTAATCCCCCTAATAAAATAAAAAAAATCCCTACCCTATACTAAATTACTTAAAAGGGCTTTTTGCGGGGCATTGCCCAAAAGTAATCAGCTCTTTTACCTGTAAAAAAAAATACAATATCACCCCAACATTAAAACCCACCACCCACACACCCAACCCTACTCTAAAACCCACCCAATCCCCCCTTAATAAAACCTAACACTACCCCCTTGAAGATCACCCTAACTTGAGCCGTCTTCACCCAACCGGGCACAAGTGGACCTCCAGACCGGCAGAAGTCTTCATCCGATCCAGCCAGAAGAGGACATCCAGACCAGCAGAAGTCTTCATCCAGGCAGCATCTTCTATCTTCTTCCATCCGGAGCGGAGCGGGTCCATCTTGAAGACATCCGACGCAGAGCATCCTCTTCCATCCGATGGCAACTGAAAAATGAAGGTTCCTTTAAGTGACGTAAAAATCCTATTGTCTGATGCAATCAGCCAATAGAATTGAGCTTGCATTCTATTGGCTGATTGGAACAGCCAATAGAATGCAAGCTCAATCCTATTGGCTGATTGGATCAGCCAATAGGATTGAACTTCAATTCTATTGGCTGATCCAATCAGCCAATAGGATTTTTCCTACCTTAATTCCGATTGGCTGATAGGATTCTATCAGCCAATCGGAATTGAAGGGACTCCATCTTGGATGACGTCACTTAAAGGAACCTTTAAGCTGCAAAAAATCATTAAAACCAAACTACCAAAATGGGGAGTTATATTTTATGGCTTTGTTTATTTTTTAGGTATTTGAGGTCTGGTCAATCTAGAGCTTGTTAAAACACTTGGGGCCCAATTACATATGCGGCGACGCTGGTTTTTACACGATTTTGGTATTACATATTCGGCGTAGCATACAAGTTACGCGTGTATATTTCACCCGTTGGCCGTATTTTTTTTTCTCCCATTGATTAACATAGAACAGCCAGCAATTTGGTATCCAATATACAGCATAAGGACTTACGCGCACGGAATTCCGAAAATCTACTCCATTCTCATCTCGCCAAACATTGCAGTTCCAGCAACCCTTGCACTTACTAAAAAAGCAACATAACTCTCTGGAAGCCTTAACAAACACATACATTTAAGCAGCATCTCAAATAGTTAAAGGGACAGTATACTATGAGATTTAGTTTTTTTAAGTTTTTTTTGCATTTGAAATAGCTGATTTTGTGTTTTGAAGCCACAACCTAATCAAATAGATTGAGCTTGTAGGTATAATCAGATCTCATTACTTTATCACATTGTGTACATAGACTTGCTAAAATACTTTATATTTGTTCTTAAAACAATCACCAATACTTGGAGAGAACAATGGGAAATCATAATTGTATTACCTTTATCTCTTTAGAACCCACTGGGAGTGCAATTTATTCTACTGTTAACACAGCTTGGCATTGATGCTAAAATATGTAATGGGACAGTCTAGTCCAAAGAAAACCTTGTTTCAAATAGGGCATGTCATTTCAAAACAACTTTCCAATTTAATTCTAACACCAATTTAGCTTTGTTCTCTTGGTATTCTTAGTTGAAAAATAATACCTAAGATGGCTCATATGATAATTTCTAGGACCTTGAAGGCTGCCTCTTTGCAATTGTGTCAAACCAATCACAAAGAACACAACCTCTCATCTGCAGCCTTAAAACACCTGATAATGCACACCTATCAGTAAAATCAGTATCATATATACCCATGTGTCAATTTATATTGGATGTGAGATACATTGATTTACATCTTAGAAGTGAATATTACTATATGTACCCTTCATAAACAACTATTGTGGATGTGAGTTATAATATAAGAATATGTCATAAACATTATATTTCCTGTTTTTCTTGCCATTTCCACACAGGTCATATATGTTTTAACAATATTAGTGTAATAAAACACACCTTACATAGATGTGTATGACAATTACACTGTGTGCAGAATTATTAGGCAAATGAGTATTTTGACCACATCATCCTCTTTATGCATGTTGTCTTACTCCAAGCTGTATAGGCTCGAAAGCCTACTACCAATTAAGCATATTAGGTGATGTGCATCTCTGTAATGAGAAGGGGTGTGGTCTAATAACATCAACACCCTATATCAGGTGTGCATAATTATTAGGCAACTTCCTTTCCTTTGGCAAAATGGGTCAAAAGAAGGACTTGACAGGCTCAGAAAAGTAAAAAATAGTGAGATATCTTGCAGAGGGATGCAGCACTCTTAAAATTGCAAAGCTTCTGAAGCGTGATCATCGAACAATCAAGCGTTTCATTCAAAATAGTCAACAGGGTCGCAAGAAGCGTGCGGAAAAACCAAGGCGCAAAATAACTGCCCATGAACTGAGAAAAGTCAAGCGTGCAGCTGCCAAGATGCCACTTGCCACCAGTTTGGCCATATTTCAGAGCTGCAACATCACTGGAGTGCCCAAAAGCACAAGGTGTGCAATACTCAGAGACATGGCCAAGGTAAGAAAGGCTGAAAGACGACCACCACTGAACAAGACACACAAGCTGAAACGTCAACACTGGGCCAAGAAATATCTCAAGACTGATTTTTCTAAGGTTTTATGGAATGATGAAATGAGAGTGAGTCTTGAAGGGCCAGATGGATGGGCCCGTGGCTGGATTGGTAAAGGGCAGAGAGCTCCAGTCCGACTCAGACGCCAGCAAGGTGGAGGTGGAGTACTGGTTTGGGCTGGTATCATCAAAGATGAGCTTGTGGGGCCTTTTCGGGTTGAGGATGGAGTCAAGCTCAACTCCCAGTCCTACTGCCAGTTTCTGGAAGACACCTTCTTCAAGCAGTGGTACAGGAAGAAGTCTGCATCCTTCAAGAAAAACATGATTTTCATGCAGGACAATGCTCCATCACACGCGTCCAAGTACTCCACAGCGTGGCTGGCAAGAAAGGGTATAAAAGAAGAAAATCTAATGACATGGCCTCCTTGTTCACCTGATCTGAACCCCATTGAGAACCTGTGGTCCATCATCAAATGTGAGATTTACAAGGAGGGAAAACAGTACACCTCTCTGAACAGTGTCTGGGAGGCTGTGGTTGCTGCTGCACGCAATGTTGATGGTGAACAGATCAACAGATTGAATGTCCTTGCAAAGAAAGGTGGCTATATTGGTCACTGATTTGTTTTTGTTTTGTTTTTGAATGTCAGAAATGTATATTTGTGAATGTTGAGATGTTATATTGGTTTCACTGGTAAAAATAAATAATTGAAATGGGTATATATTTGTTTTTTGTTAAGTTGCCTAATAATTATGCACAGTAATAGTCACCTGCACACACAGATATCCCCCTAAAATAGCTATAACTAAAAACAAACTAAAAACTACTTCCAAAAATATTCAGCTTTGATATTAATGAGTTTTTTGGGTTCATTGAGAACATGGTTGTTGTTCAATAATAAAATTAATCCTCAAAAATACAACTTGCCTAATAATTCTGCACTCCCTGTACATGGTAAATAACAGAGGACAAGGTTGATGGTGAACTATAAAAATATATATATTTTTTTGGCTTCTTGGATGAGGGAGCTGAGGTGCCTGTAGTGGATTTTCTTGTTTTCCTGGTTTTAGAGGATTCTGGTGTTTCTGCTGGTGTGCTGGCCACAGATGATAGACTGGAGGCAGTGTCTTGCTGGTGTGTAAAGTGCTCAACCAACACACCCAAGAGTTGATTTTGTTCTCTCCATCTATTGTCCATCTGCATATCAGACAAAATTTGCATAATCTGTGACTGGTTCTGAACACTTGCGCTTAACGATGCTGCCATGTTCCTCTGCAGCTCTATGCTACGTTGTATCCTCTCTTGCCTCCTGAAGAACCTCTCTTGGCCTCTTTGTATGCTCTCAGTGCTTGTTATGAGCCTCCTCTGGAGTGCAATGTATTCTTCACCCAGGGGAGAATACAATGCATCCACAGGCTCTTGAGCAACAGGGCTTCTAGTTGCTTGTGGGGCATGTTTGCCTGCATCTGATGGTACTTGTGGGGCATGTTCACCTGCATCTGATGGTGCTTTTTGGGCATGTTCACCTGCATCTGATGGTGCTTTTTGGGCAGGTTCAGCTGCATCTGATGGTGCTTGTTGGGCAGGTTCAGCTGCATCTGATGATGCTTGTTGGGCAGGTTCAGGTGCATCTGATGGTGCTTGTTGGGCAGGTTCAGCTGCATCTGATGGTGCTTGTTGGGCAGGTTCAGCTGCATCTGATGGTGCTTGAGGTGCAGCTGTAGTTTCTGATATATTTCCATCTGCAGATGGGCGAGGTCGTCCCATGGATGAGGATGGGGAGGTCGTCCCATGGATGAGGATAGGGGAGGTCGTCCCATGGATGAGGATAGGGGAGGTCATCCCATGGATGAGGATGGGGGAGGTCGTCCCATGGATGATGATGTCCATGTGGGCATACAATTACATGTGGCTTGTGGCCTGTGTTACTCTGAGGCATGTTAGTATTGAACTATTCCACCTCATATCATGAATTGTATTGTGTTAAGTAGCAGTAATGTCAAGTATAATTGTAGATGTTTTTGTTAGTACGCCAAATACCCTGCACCTCATTGTGTACATGAATGTGTGATATTAAAGGATGCTATATCTCAAATACATATAATACTAGTGTGAGGGATGCTACTCACCAGCATGAGTCAAGAGCCCCTGGAAATCCATGGACTGCTATGATACTCAGGGACCTGAGTATCATCTCCTGCCAGGTGTTATACTCTATATCCAGGAATGGACCACCGCCTGTTTTCTTCTGGTGTATAGCTTCCTGCTCCATCTTTTCTTTGACCCGCCTCTTGCAGTAATTTCAGCACTTTTTCAGGCCCTCAACAGTCCTCCTCTGTGGGGCCATACTGTTGATGGCATCCTCTACCGCCAACCATGCAATTTTTCTCTTTTTGGCAATGCCTTTGCCCTTCTCCTGCCCGAAGAGAGCACTGTAATTGTCCATGATGGCCTGGACAAGGGCAACATTTTCCGCAAATGAGAAGTTGGGACATCTCAGCCTCTCATCCTCCATGGCCACTTGGCTTCCTCCCTGTGATGTCCCTGGTGTGAGTTCCTCCCTATCCTCTCCTTCCTCCCCACCTTCTGTCCCCATGTGCACCCTCTGTCCCTCTCCTAGATGTGCCTGCTCTCTGGGGCTCTTGGACATCTCCCCTCCCATCATCCCTTCTGGCTCTCCCTCTCCCCACTCCACTTACTCCCTGATGAGGGGCCCACTGCTCCTCCTGTCCTCTCCAATACTCCTCTCCCTGCCACTCCTCTCCCCTCCTCCTAACCTCTCCCTGCCATCCTCACACTAAATCACACTACACACACTCACACTTCCAGTTCAATCACACACAATCACAACCAAACACTCAGCCTATCACACTGTAAAAATAAAATAAAATATGTGTGAGGTGTTAGAAAAAAAGGGTGGTGTATTTGTATATGTATGTATGTATGCAATGTGTGCAATATGCAAGAATATGTGTAAGTGTACAAGCTTACTCAACAACAATGCAACCTAACTAACTCCTCTGTTTGCGCCTCTCTCTCTACTCTGACTAATCCTCCACTCTAGTGTAGTGTGTAGTAGCTCAATGAACAATCCAAACACACTGAAGAAAATGGCTGCTGCGCATGGGTTTATATATGAATTTGAATAGCGTAATTAAGTGTTAAATTTTTATTTGAATTGCTGTTTAAGTTTTACGAGTGTTAACCTAATTTGCATAAAACAATTTTTGTACTGACATTTTCCATGGGCACAATACTGGCGTAAGCTACTTGCGACGTCTAAAATGTGTATTTGAGCACATTTCAGAAGATTGCCAGTTTGTCCTACTTACACCAGTTTAGCATCTAACGGCGCAGTATATGTATTACCCCGATGTGCGAGGTGAAATTACGGGCAGTGCGGGTTTCAACGCTTTACTGCATTATACAGTGTCATGGTACATAGACTTCAATAGATCATTAAAAGTGAAAAAAAATTATCTTACACCCATACTCATGTGCAAACCCGATTGCGTTTAACCAAGTGTGCTTAACCAACATGAAATATGAATATTTCACATTCCAATGTTCTTCACATAGAATAATATGTTGTATTTATTCTTATATATATATATATATATATATATATATATATATATATATATATATATATATATATATATATATATATATATATATATATATATATATATATATATATATATATATATATATGATTTATATTGGTAACATACTGTATATACAGTCATGGCCAAAAATATTGGCACCCATGCATTTCTGTCAGATACCCAGACAATTGTTGCAAATATAAATGTTTAGGCATTCTCATGTTTATTTCTTTTGTTTGTATTGGTATGACACACAAAAGTGGAGAAAAAAAAAGCCAAATTTGACACATTCCACACAAAACTCCAAAAATGGCCTGGACAAAATTATTGGCACCCTTAATTTAATATTTGGTAACACACTCCTTGGAAAAAATAACTGAAATCTATTGCTTCCTGTAACCATCAATGAGTTTCTTGCACCTCTCTATTAGAATTTTGGACCACTCTTCTTTTGCCAACTGCTCCAGGTCTCTCAGTGTCAGGATCCTGTCTCAGCTCAATTTGTGTTACTGTCCCTTTAAACTAGGACGTTCTATCATTCCTTTAAATCTCAAATGCACACTCAAGCTGGTGCTTAGTATTTTGTAGTAGTTGCTGCAAGCCACTACAGTCTTCACTGAGCTCCTGAACAATCTAATAGACTCTCAAATTATATCTATCTATCTATTGGGTACTTGTAAAGCGCAAACTAATCACCCGTGAGGGTCTCAAGGCACTATGAGGGTCTCAAGGCGCTAATTTTTCATTGGAGAAAAGTTCTGCTGTTCATATCCACGGACTTAAACCCCCCCCCAAAAAGGAAACCTTCCTGCATGCACCTGAACAACTACCTTGCTGCTTTATCTCTGCAAGGTTTCCACACTAAACCAAATTCATACTGCTGCACTTTTAGCATCACTGCAGCGTTTCTCTGTTTCACTCACGCTAACAAGCTAGAAGCGTCTCCGGAGTTTGAACTTTCTTTCCAGACCACACTCAAATCAGCTGGTTGGAATCTCCGGTTTCTACAACTCATCTCAACTAAAAGGAATTACCTTACAATTTGATTCCGGACTTATGTTTGCTGTTCTTGATATTTTCCTTCTTCACATAGTGCCATTCCACGTTTAACAGTCACGTCAGCATTGATCGGAAAGAGGACTAACCGTAACCAATGGAAGTTGGCTCCTCCTCTTGCAGTCCGTACTGCAACCATCTCTCTCTGTACAGACTTGCCGCAAGCTGACAACAGTGTTACATCACAACTGTTAGTGGATCTCAGCTCCTCCTCTAAGAAGGAACTCAATTAGGAAAACAATACATTTCAACTACATTCTCTAAGCATAGAACATATATTGTTCCTAAGAATGAAACTGTGATATTGTGTTACTATCATTCCATTTCAGCAGTTCTCAATATAGTAATGTTTAAATAGAATATTTACTGATTATTTCCTATCTCTTGCATTGAGATATTCTATATCAAACCTAACAATTCACTTACTTCTCTTATCATATACTTCCTCATAGTATATCAAGAGTTATAGTGATACAAACCAACCATTATATATATTCTATAAGATAGATTCCAATTCTGCAGTATTGATCCACTAACTCATCAGTAAGACACTGACATAATACTAAGCCTATAAAAAAAAAAAATATATGGATCCAGCATAATTACAACAGGTTGTTTACAACCTCTCCCAAAAGGTCGAACAACTAGGACAAGGCCTTAGGGATCTACAGGTTTAAAACCAATCTCTGCGGAACATAATCAGAAATTCTATAGCTGTTAAGTCAAATCAACCTGACCCTACTCCAGAACCACAGCTTTCTCTCCCTGATACCTTTTCAGGCAATAGGAAACTATATACGCAGTTTAAAAACGCCTGTCTGTTACTTTTCAATCTAAAACCAATAACCTAACTCACAGAGAGGGTTAAGGTCTTAACCACATTATAATTTTTGAGAGGGGAACCTAGGGTCTGGGCCGACTTTTTGTGAAGCAGATGACCCCATACTTGGATAACTGGATGATTTTTTCCCCCGCCATGGATGATTTGTACCATGACACAAATATCCAACTGACCACTGAGGCAACTATGAGGAACCTAAAGCAAAATTAACAGCCTGTTGAAGAATATATTACCAATTTCAAACAGTGTGCCACAGACTCTCAGTGGAGCCCCATAGCATAATGAAATTAGCAACACAGATAGATTGTAGACATAGAGAAAAAAGGTCAGAGCGCAACTCTTCAGAGCCTTTTTTCAGAAACATTGCTACTGGGAGTACTCCCCAAACATCATCATCCTGCAGAGGCATGTCTGAATCTATGGATATAGAAGTTTTTAGGGGACCTCTGACACCTGAAGAAAGGAGCCGTAGGTGGAATAAATTACTCTGTATGTATTGCGCTAACCAAATGCATACAGCAAAGGATTGTCCCTTGTTAAAGAAGAATAAAAAATGTAAGTTCACTTCTATACACTCTTCTCAACCAGCCGAGAATATACCCTCTTATTGTGTTTTGTCTCTCCTTTTACATTGGGACTAAAATCAACTGAAATCTGAAGCAATTGTCAATTCCGTAGCATACAGGAATATTATTGATTCAACAATTGTCAAAAACATTAAAATTCCAATTACTTCAAAGCACAAACCTGTGTCTATCAGAGTCAATGATGGGTCTACAATTAGCACAGGACCCATTACTCACCACACTATTCCTTTACTTGTAAAAACTAAATGTGGACAAACTAAACATGTAGTGTTTGATGTTTTACCTTCTCCCTTTTTTCCCATTGTTCTAGGTATACAATGGCTTCGACTTCATCAACCAGTTATAGACTGGTCTACTCTCCGGATATGTCTTGATTCACCCTATTGCCAGACTACTTGTTTTAGACGGCATTTACTACTCCATACTCAGACTACGGAATCTATCCTTCCGATGAATATACCGATTTTACTGATGTTTTTAGCAAAAAAGAGGCAGAAACCCTTCCACCATTGCACCCATTCTTCGGTTCCCAGACCCTAGTCTCCAATATATCCTTGAAGTCGACTCCTCCGACCATGCTCTAGGGCCAGTGCTATCTCAAAGAACATAATTAAAGGAACCAATCCATCCTGTAGCTTATTTTTCTAAGGTAATGAGTTTGGCTGAAATGAATTACTCTAAATCTCTAGGACATTGGAGACATCTCCTTGAAGGTACTGAGTTGCCTATAATTATCTATACAGACCATAAAAACCTCTAGTATTTACAAACAAACAAAACACTCTCCTCCCGACAAGTACGTTGGAGTTTATATTTCACCAGGTTCAACTTCAACATAGTTTATAGACCAGCCATAAAAAATGGAAAAGCGGATGCCTTATCTCGCATTGATAGGAAACCTGAGAAGATAATAATCTCCACTCGGATTATACCCACAGAACGTTTTATTGGACTCTCTCCACAACTTATTCATGACATAAAATGTTGATTGGCAGAAGATCACGACATTCCTTCTTCTCAGCTAATTAAAAATGCAGAAGGGATCTATACTCACGATAAAAGAATTTACATACCATCACAATTAAGACAATTAATATTGAGTAACTATCATGATTCACCTCTATCAGGACATCCAGGTATACAACATACTTTTGAAAACATCACTAGGGATTTTTATATTCAGATTACTTTAAAACCTGCACCATATGTGTGTCAGGGTTTTTTCCCTGTTTTTTGCCATGTGCTGCTGGCAGCCATTTTACTTACCTCTCTTGCTGACTTGGTGCATTGTGGGGGATGCTGCTCATTTCCTGCACTTCCTTTTGTGGCCAGACTGGTGTGCATCATCCGTGTGATACAGGATGCAGTCTCAGAATTGTGATGTCATCGCTTATTATTTAAAGGGCCTCTGTTCAGTATGCTTTGCCTTTGCGTTATCTCAGACCTGTTTGTGAGAGTTCCTGTGTATTACCTGGCTGCCTGACGTCCTTCCTGGTTCCTGATCCCTGGCTTGTTCCTGACTCTGCTGTTTTCCTTGTTCCTGATTCCGGCTCGTCTGACTATTTGCTTTGGCTCCTGACTCGGCTTGTCTGACTACCAGCTCTGGTTTTGACTCCTGGCTTGTTATTTGACTTGTGGACTTTTTATTATTTTTTGCTATGAATAAAGGTGTGATTATTTTTGCACTTCTCGTCTCAGTCTGATTCCTGGCACCCTGACATTACGCAAAGGCCATGAATCCTGATGGTGCCAATAATCCACCTTTACCTGCCATTATTTCTAGGATGGATGTACAGGATCACCGCTTGGATCAATTTGCACTAGCCCTGCAAACCCTGCTGACTCGCACTGCATATTTGGACCTAAGTGTCCCACAAGTTATGGCTGCTCCTGTTTCCGCTGCTGCACCTATGCCTACCAGGAGCATGTCAGGTTCTGTACCTCTACCTCAGCGATATGGAGGCAATCCTATTCAGTGCAGAGGGTTTTTGAACCAGGTGGGCATTTACTTTGAGATGTTACTTCAGGCGTTTCCCTCTGACAGAGCTAAGGTGGGATTTCTCATCTCGTTACTCTCTGACACAGCTCTTGCCTGGGCTAATCCCTTGTGGGAGACTAATAAACCTGTGATTTCAAATTACCCTGAATTTGTGGCCTCCTTTCGAAGGGTATTTGATGTTCCGGTTTGCTCCTCCTCTGCTGCTAAACAACTCGTGTCCATTTAGCAAGGTACAAGATCTGTTGCTCAGTATGCTATTGAGTTCCGTACACTTGCCGCAGAGGTAGGTTGGAACAATGAAGCCCTTGTTGCCGCCTTCTTTCATGGGCTCTCTGATGCGATTAAAGACGAAGTTGCTGCCCAAGATTTACCAGAGGATCTCGAGGCATTGGTGTCTTTTTTGAGCCTAATTGACATCAGACTCAGAGATATGCCCTCTTTCAAGGAGCGCTTGCGGAAGCCTCCTGTTCTGTTGTCTCCTACGTGTTCGTTCCCACCCATGCCTCCCTTTCCTCCCATGCCTCCTGGTCCCGAGTCACCAGGTACTGCTGAGCCAATGCAGTTGGGATTCACGCATCTCTCCGCGGTGGAGAGGGCCTTTAGGAGGAGGGAGGGGCTCTGCCTCTATTGTGGGCTACAGGGCCACCTTTTGAAGTCTTGTCCTACACGGCCGGGAAACACTCACACCTAAGGTCCTGTTGGGGGGAGTAACCTTTGGTCACGGTTGTCCTTTCCTGGGTGGACTCTTCCATAGTCACTCAGGCTCTTATTGACTCCGGTGCTTTTGTATCAAAGTACTCCATTCCTGTTTTGTTTCGGTCTGTTCCACTTGCTATTGAGGCCAACGATGGCAGGCCCCTTCAGCCCGCACTCGTAACTCATAAAACTGCTCCGTTATCCATGGCTGTTGAGGCTCTTCATTTTTAAACCCTCCAGTTCCAGGTGATAAACTCTCCACATTTTCTCTTTGTTCTGGGTTATCCCTGGCTCCAAAAGCACAATCCCAGTCTCGACTGGCGCAGGTCCAAAATTTTGTTGTGGTCCCCGCAATGTATTTCCACTTGTCTTCGGAAACCAGTTAAAGTCTTGTGCACTTCTTCGGTATCTCAATTGCCAGAGGAGTACCAAGAGTTCCTAGACGTTTTTGAGGTGCGTGCTGGTATGTTGCCTCCTCACCGGTCTTACGATTGTGCCATAGACCTGCAACCAGCAGCCATTCCTCCTCGGGGCCGGGTGTATCCTCTGTCTGTTGCAGAGAATTATGCTATGGAGGAGTATGTTGCTGATGCTCTGTCACGGGGGATCATCTGCAAATCCTACTCTCCTGCAGGGCTGGTTTCTTCTTTGTGAAGAAAAAGGGTGGCAAGTTAAGACCATGCATCGATTATAGGGGTCTTAATCGTCTTACCATTAAGAATGCTTACCCTATTCCGCTCATTACGGAACTCTTTGACCACCTCAAGGGAGCTACAGTCTTTACTAAACTTGATTTGAGAGGAGCGTACAATCCTGTTAGGATTTGATTGTTAGGATTAAGGAGGGCCACGAATGGAAAACAGCATTTAACACCAGGAGCGGGCATTGTGAGTATATTGTAATGCCCTTTGGCCTATGTAATGCTCCTGCTGTTTTTCAGGAATTTATTAATGATATCCTACGAGATATGTTGCAACAGTGTGTTGTGGTGTACTTAGACGACATCCTCATACACTCACCCACACTTGAGGCTCATCATTCTGATGTTACACGGGTTCTTCAGAGACTACGTGAGAATGGCCTGTTTTGTAAACTCGAGAAATGTGAGTTCCATCAGACTCAAGTAACCTTCCTAGGTTATGTTATCTCTGTTGCAGGGTTCTCCATGGATCCTGACAAGTTATCTGCAGTTCTGCAGTGGCCTCGCCGAGTTGGTCTTCGGTCTATTCAACGTTTTTTGGGGTTTGCCAATTACTATAGAAAGTTTATTAAAAACTTTTCTTCCTTGGTCAAACCTATCACAGACATGGCCCATAAAGAGAATGATTCACTCCATTGGTCACCTACTGCCATTAAGGCTTTTGCTAGTCTTAAGACTGCCATTGCTGCCGCTCCAGTTGTGGCTCATCCTAACCCTGTCCTGCCTTTCATTCTTGAGGTTGATGCGTCTGAGACTGGATTAGGTGCCCTCTTGTCTCAAAGTCCTACGCCTAACGGTTTCTTGCATCCGTGTGGTTTGTTCTCTAAGAAATTGTCTCCAGCGGAGTGCAATTATGAAATTGGCGACAGGGAATTACTGGCCATAATTTTGACACTCAAAGAATGGAGGCATCTTCTCGAGGGTACTAGCGTGTAATGTCCCCTTTAATTCAGCCCCACCTTCTTTTGCTTTATAAGTGCACTTCCTGCTATCCTCTTTGCTTGATTATTTTGTTTGGCACAGGTTAAAGGATACACTCCTCAACTCTAGCTGACAGATATTGAGCCTCAAGCCTTTTTACCTATTAGGCTACTTGTTGCCTTCATCGCTATCCTGAACAAAGTACCTGACTCTTTTGTTACACATTTTGCTGTTCAGCTCCTCTCCGTTCTCAGCTACAGAACACTTCCTGTTTCCAGCGGATTGACTTTGTACAGCCGGATCTACACGCTGTTCCACGTTCACACCTTCCAGTAGCTTTCACGGACACTGCTACTGCTCCCTTCTCATCGTGGTAACATACATCAACCACCAGATTCATTCTGCTACAGCTGCTAGTACTTGCAAGTATATCTCAATCTGTATTGAACTGCTAATTGTTATTTGTCTGCCATTCCTTGCTTGCAATACTTTGCTTATCTATTGGATAACCTGTTTTCTATCATTTGCAGCTTAAATCTCCTGTCTGCATTCTATCCATATCTTATGCTTTGCAACAATCAAAGTACTAAGAACATATCATCCGTATATTTTTGCATAGTGTCATTTATACTTATATCAGCAGTTATCCTAACCTCTACCTGCTGTATTACTTTGCAAACACTCAGTTTCACTCTTACACCGCTGCTGGGAATCATCCATTACTATTAAAGTGCTGTATTAATACTGACACTGCAGGCTAAGTCTTTCCTGTGGTTGTTCCGCTATTACAGCTACACAACATTTAAATATTGTAGTTATAACATAGTAATCAAGCCTTTAAAAAAAAAAAAAAATATATAGCTACTAATAGTAATGGATCCCCAAACTGTGAAAACTGAAATTGATACTCTTAATCAAAAAGTTGAATATCTGGCAAGAGCACTTACAGATTTGCAAACCGAGAACAAAGCCTTAAAGAATTTGGTTAAAGACATAGTTGCACCAAAAAACCCTGAGCCTCCAGAGCCACAGGTAAATCCACCAGCTTTATTTTCAGGGAAAAGAAATGAATTCAGAGACTTTAAAAATGCCTGTTATCTTCTATTCACCATGAAACCCAGGACCTATTGTTATGATAAAATAAAAGTCTGCACATCCATATCTTATTTAACTGCCGAAACCCAGGTCATGGGCAAACAGACTATTTGAGTCAAATAATCCTATTTTGGAGTCCATTGATCAATTCTTTCTTGCCATGGCAGCTTTATATGAGGATAGTAATACCCAGATTCAAGCAGAAACTAAACTCAGAGCACTTAAACAGGGTAAACGTCCTGTTGAGGAGTTTATAACTGATTTTCAAATGTGGGCAACTGACTCCCAATGGAATAACATTTCCCTGAAAAATCAGTTTAGATTGGGACTTAATGACACACTTAAAGATGAACTTTCAAGGCTGGAGATGCCTGATACATTGCAAGGATTAATTAAACTAGCAACCACTTTAGACCGTAGGTTTAGGGAGAGACGCTCTGAAAGATTATGAACAGACACACCCCCTAGAAGGTTATTGTTCCTCACTACTGAAAAACATAATCACCAACAAACACCCATGGAGATAGGTGCCATTAAAGGTCCTCTATCAGCTGAGGAAAAAATGAGACGACGCATGTCTAATCTCTGTCTTTATTGTGCGAATAAGGATCATTCAGTTTCATCCTGTCCAATTTTAAACCGACAAAAGAAGGGTAAGCTGACTAGCATAAATTCTGCCACACCTAAATTAAGTGTAGACCACCAATCATTCACATTATCTCTGTCTTTGCAGTGGGATCTCCAACAATTCAAGACTGACGCAATTATTGACTCCGGGGTTTATGATTGTTTCATAGATTCTAAGTTCGTTTCTGTAAATAAAATACCTTGTGTTGATAAGCATACACCTGTGTTTATAAAAGTTATTGACGGTTCCTTCATACATAACGGACCCATCACACAGCACACCATACCTTTGTTAATTACTACAAATCATGGTCACACTGAATATCTCAGTTTCGATGTAATACCAAACTCTTGACATCCTATTATTATGGGATATACATGGTTGAAAAAACATAACCCGAGTATAAATTGGGTGAAACCTAATATTTTATTTGATTCCCATTACTGCAAAACCACTTGTGTCCCCTATCAGTTACTTGGAGCAGTAGACATAGCTATTCCTTCTGAATACCATCATTTAACTGATGTCTTTGATCTAAAAGAGGCTGACGTCCTGCCTCCTCATAGGGTATACGATTGCCCCATAGATTTAATCCCTGGTTCCCAAATCCCATACGGGAAAATTTATCCACTTTCACAGAAGGAGTTGCAACACTTAAGGGAATACTTAGATGACAACTTGAGAAAAGGCTTTATAGTACCCTCTGTCTCACCTGCAGCTGCAGGCATGTTTTTTGTTACTAATAAGGATCAGTCACTAAGACCAATCATCGATTATCGGGCCTTGAACTCAATTACCATAAAGAACCGTTACCCTCTGCCACTCATCCCCGAACTCCTAGAACGCTTAAATGGCGCCACCATTTTTACTAAATTGGATTTGAAGGGGGCCTATAACTTAATAAGAATCAAGGAGGGGGATGAGTGGAAGACAGCTTTTAGAATGAGGTACGGACTCTTTGAGTATAAGGTTATGCCATTTGGGCTGTGCAATGCCCCTGGCACATTTCAACACTTTATAAATGACATTTTCAAAGATCTAATTGATGTGTGTGTTATCATCTATCTCGATGACATTTTGGTTTATTCTAGAGATACACAGAAACACATAAAACATGTCAGGTGGGTCTTAACAAGACTTTGTGAACATAAATTATTTGCAAAGGCAGAAAAATGTTTATTTCATGTACATGAAATAAAATTTTTAGGTTATATTATCTCCCCTGACAAAGTACAGATGGATCCCGAAAAAGTGATGGCAATTAAGAACTGGCCCAAACCCACTAACTTGAAATCTCTACAGAGATTTTTAGGGTTCGCTAATTTTTATCGTAGATTCATATACAACTTTTCTACTATTGTGAAACCACTCACAAATCTAACCAGAAAGGCAGTTCCATTTCGGTGGACCCCAGATGCTGATCAAACCTTTAACTTACTAAAAGACTGTTTTACTACCGCTCCAATTTTAAGTTTACCAGATCATACTTGTCAGTTCATTCTGGAGGTGGATGCCTCAGACACGGGCTTGGGTGCAGTTTTATCCCAAAGATCTGATGAGAAACATCCTACTCACCCCATTGCCTTTTATTCCAGAACGTTGTTACCCGCTGAAGTTAATTATTCAGTAGGTGACCAGGAGTTGCTGGCAATAAAATGTGCACTGGAGGTCTGGAGGCATATCTTGGAAGGCACTGACAAAGCTTTCATTATCTACACTGATCATAAAAACCTTCAATATTTAAGACAGAATAAGACATTATCTTCCCGTCAAGTGTGTTGGTCACTTTTTTTTGATAGATTTAATTTTTTAATAACATACAGACCAGGCAAACTAAACCTCAAAGCTGATGCCCTTTCTCGACTGTCAGATAACAGACCACATACAGACGACACTTTACAAATGATACCTTCTCATAAAATAATCGGAACTTTAAATAATCTTGAAGTTGATATTTTAGAGGCTTTAGAAAGTGACAGGCTGCCTACACAAATTCAATTGCACAAAGAACCAAACGGTCTTCTCACAATGAATCAGAAATTGTACATACCAAAACAATTAAGATCCAGAATCCTAGATCATTATCATGATCATCCTCTGTCTGGTCATTTAGGTATAACCAAAACAACCGAACTAATGCAAAGGAATTTCTGGTGGCCAAATATGGGTAAAACTATACAAGATTATGTCACATCTTGTGAGACATGTGCACGATACAAAATCGAGAGGAAAAAACCAATAGGTTATCTCACACCTCTTCCTATTCCTGATATTCCCTGGACTGTAATTTCCATGGATTTTATAGTGGAACTTCCACCATCACAAAATCACAACACAATCATGGTAGTCGTCAACCATTTGACGAAACTTGCTCACTTTATACCTTTAAAAAGTTTACCCACAGCCTCCCAAACTGCTGATACCTTCCTAAAACAAATTGTAAAACTACATGGGATACCAAATGTCATTATAACAGATCGTGGCTATCAGTTTACCTCCCATTTCTGGAAGGAAATTTGCAAACTGTTAAACATACATCCTAGACTTTCAACGGCATATCACCCCCAGACTAATGGCCTCACTGAGCGAGTGAATGGTATCCTTGAACAATATCTTAGATGCTACATTACACACCAGCAGGATGACTGGCTCCATCATTTGGCCTTAGCCGAATTCTCTTATAATAATTCTGTATCGACCTCAACTAAGATGACCCCTTTCTATGCCACTTATGGTTATCACCCTCAAACCATCCGACTGCCTAAAATAGATTCTGCATCACCATCTGTCACTTCTTACTTAGCCAATCTACAGGATGCCCTACAACTACTGAAAGTTCACTTACACAAAGCCAAGACTGATCAACAACACTACTATAACATGAGACATCGTCCAGGCCCGGATTATAAAGTAGGCGACCAAGTGTGGCTTTCCACCAAATTTCTTAAACTTATTATACCTTCTAAGAAATTGGGTAGTCAATTCATCGGACCATTCCGTATTCTACGTATTCTCAACCCAACAACTGTTGTGTTGGACCTGCCAGAGAAATACAAGATTCATCCTTCTTTTCATATATCGCTGCTCAAACCCTACAGAACCAGTGAAGAATTTCCGCGCTTAAGTGTTCCTCCACCACCTGTTACTGTCGAGGACCATGAGGAATATGAAGTTGATAGCGTCCTCGACTCACGTATACATCGTGGGAGACTGCAGTATTTGGTTCGATGGAAGGGGTATGGGCAGGAGGAGGACTCTTGGTTGCTGCACTCTCTGGTCCATGCTCCACGTCTTGTTGCTCTTTTTCATAGACGTTACCCTCAGAAACCCAATGCATCCTCGGTGATGATGCCCTGAAGGGGGGGGGGGGTCTGTAATGTCCCCTTTAATTCAGCCCCACCTTCTTTTGCTTTATAAGTGCACTTCCTGCTATCCTCTTTGCTTGATTATTTTGTTTGGCACAGGTTAAAGGATACACTCCTCAACTCCAGCTGACAGATATTGAGCCTCAAGCCTTTTTACCTATTAGGCTACTTGTTGCCTTCATCGCTATCCTGAACAAAGTACCTGACTCTTTTGTTACACATTTTGCTGTTCAGCTCCTCTCCGTTCTCAGCTACAGAACACTTCCTGTTTCCAGCGGATTGACTTTGTACAGCCGGATCTACACGCTGTTCCACGCTCACACCTTCCAGTAGCTTTCACGGACACTGCTACTGCTCCCTTCTCATCGTGGTAACATACATCAACCACCGGATTCATTCTGCTACAGCTGCTAGTACTTGCAAGTATATCTCAATCTGTATTGAACTGCTAATTGTTATTTGTCTGCCATTCCTTGCTTGCAATACTTTGCTTATCTATTGGATAACCTGTTTTCTATCATTTGCTGCTTAAATCTCCAGTCTGCATTCTATCCATATCTTATGCTTTGCAACAATCAAAGTACTAAGAACATATCATCCGTATATTTTTGCATAGTGTCATTTATACTTATATCAGCAGTTATCCTAACCTCTACCTGCTGTATTACTTTGCAAACACTCAGTTTCACTCTTACACCGCTGCTGGGAATCATCCATTACTATTAAAGTGCTGTATTAATACTGACACTGCAGGCTAAGTCTTTCCTGTGGTTGTTCCGCTATTACAGCTACACAACATTTAAATATTGTAGTTATAACATAGCGTGCCAGTGCTCATTCTTACTGACCACAAGAATTTAACTTATCTATCTGAAGCAAAACGTTTGTCGCCTCGACAGGCCAGATGGGCACTATTTTTGTCTCAGTTTAATTATGTGGTTTCCTACCTGCCTGGTAGTAAGAATGTTAGGGCTGATGCCCTCTCTCGACAATTTTCGCCTCTGTCCAAGGAGGAGTCTGTACCTACTCCTGTTATACCTCCTGACCATATTTTGGCTTCTATACGTACTAATTTGACTTCTCCCTTGGAGGAGGAGATCCTGGCTGCACAAACCAATGCCCCTCCTGAGAAACCTAGTGGTAAGTGTTTTGTTCCTGAGAATCTTCAAACTAAACTTTTGCACACTTACCACTATCCTAAAGCCGCAGGTCACCCAGGCAAGAACCAAATTATTTGGTCTGTCACTTGACAATTCTGGTGGCCAGGTCTTCGTTCTGATGTTGCTGCGTATGTTGCCTCCTGCTCAGTTTGTGCACAGAATAAGACTCCTCAACGTCTTCCTGTGGGTCTTCTTCAACCTATTGCTAATGGTGAGCGTCCTTGGACACATCTTTACATGGACTTCATTGTCGAGCTCCCTGTTTCCAATGGCAATACTTTTATCCTTATTGTGGTTGACCGTTATTCTAAAATGACACATTGCATTCCCTTGATGAAGCTGCCTACCGCTCAGGAGCTTGCTTCAATTTTTGCCCGGGAGGTCTTCCGTTTACATGGGTTACCCAAACTTCATGCTTTTGGAACAAACTCTGCCAATATACCCAGATAAATCATCAGTTTAGCACTTCATTCCATCCCCAAACCAATGGACAAGCAGATAGGCTAAATCAATGGTTTGAGCAATATCTATGGTGCTACAGTTCATACCATCAAGATAATTGGATGCAGGGTTTACCTATGGCACAATATGCCTTCAACAATTCTGTTAACTACTCCACAAAAATGATGCCCTTTTATGCCAACTATGGTTATCATCCCACATTCAACTTAATTTCTACTTCAGGTTCTCCTTCAACACTGGTGGATGAACTAACAAACTCTCTATTGTACAATTTTAAGGTCCTCCATCAGAATATACAGAATGCTCAACAGACTCAAAATTACTATGATCTTCAGAGGAGGACTCCACCTGCCTACACTATGGGTGACCTAGTCTGGCTTTCCACTAAAAACCTTAAACTACAAATTGCTAGTAGAACACTTGCTGGCCTTTTCATTGGACCTTTCCCTATACAAAGGACAGTCAACTCAAATGCTGTCACATTACTCCTACCATCTGCCATGAAAATACATCCAACGTTCTATGTATCATTACTCAAACCATACAGACCCATGAGATCTACTGATACCATAGTGCCTCCATCCTCACAATTTATGGCTGCTGATGAATATGAAGTTCACCAGTTGCTTGATTCACGGTATCAGAGAGGACAATTGCAGTATTTGGTCCGTTGGAAGGTTTTTTTGTCAGACAATGATACTTGGGAATCTGCTTCTAATCTCAACTCTCCCAAACTCATCTCTCTTTTCTATCGCCGGTACCCAGATCGACCACGGCCTCAAGCTGTGAGTCAGCTTGTTTTAAGGGGGGGTACTGTCAGGATTCTGTCTCAGCTCAAGTTGACATTTGGTAACACACTCCTTGGAAAAAATAACTTAAATCAATTGCTTTCTGTAACAATCAATGAGTTTCTTGCACCTCTCTATTAGAATTTTGGACCACTCTTCTTTCTCCAACTGCTCCAGGTCTCTCAGTGTCAGGATCCTGTCTCCGCTTAAGTTGTGTTACTGTCCCTTTAAACTAGGACATCCTACCATTCCTTTAAATCTCAAACGCACCCTCAATCTGGTGCTTAGTACTTTGTAGTAGTTGCTGCAAGCCACTACAGTCTTCGCTGAGCTCCTGAACAATCTAATAGACTCTCAAATTATATTTCATTGGAGAAAAGTTCTGCCGTTCATATCCACGGACTTAAAAACAAGCTGAAAAGGAAACCTGAGCAACTACCTTGACGCTTTTTCTCTGCAAGGTTTCCACACTAAACCAAATTCATATTGATGCACTTTCAGCATTACTGCAGCGTTCCTCTGTTTCACTCACACGGACAAGCTAGAAGCGTCCGTGTGGTCTGGAACTTTCTTTCCAGACCACACTCAAATCAGCTGGTCGGGAATCTCCAGTTTCTACAACTCATCTCAACTAAAAGGAATTACCTTACAATTTGATTCCGGACTTATATTTGCTGTTCTTGATATTTTCCTTCTTCACATAGTGCCATTCCACGTTTAACAGTGATGTCAGCATTGATCAGAAAGAGGACTAACCGTAACCAACTGAAGTTGGCTCCTCCTCTTGCAGTCCGTACTGCAACCATCTCTCTCTGTAAAGACTTGTTGCAAGCTGACAACAGTGTTACATCACCACTGTTAGTGGATCTCAGCTCCTCCTCTAAGAAGGAACTCAATTAGGAAAATGATACATTTCAACTACATTCTGTCAGCACAGAACATGTATTGTTCCTAAGAATGAAACTGTGATATTGTGTTAGTATTGTTCCATTTCAATGGTTCTCAATACAGTAATGTTTAAATAGACTATTTACTGATTATTTCCTATCTCTTGCATTGAGATATTCTACATCAAACCTAACAATTCACTTACTTCTCTTATCATATACTTCCTCATAGTATATCAAGAGTTATAGTGATACAAACCAACCATTATATATATTCTTTAAGATAGATTCCAATTCTGCAGTTGTGATCCACTAACTCACCATTAAGACACTGACACTCAGATTGGAAGGGCTCTTTTTCCCAACTGCTGTTTTGAGATCTTTCCACTGGCGCTCTATGGGATTGAGATCTGAACTCATTGCTGGCCAGTTCAGTACTCTCCAGCACTTTATCTTAAACCATTTCTGGGTGCTTTTTGATGTGTGCTTTGAATCATTGTCCTGCTGTAAGACCCATGACCTCTGACGGAGACACAACTTTCTGACACTGGGCTCTATATTGCACCACAGAACTCTTTGGTAGTCTTCAGTTTTGCATGCACACAGTAGAGACATCCAGTGCCTGAAGCAGCAAAGTAACCCTAAAACAACAGTGAACCTCCACCATGTTTGACTGTAGCGACTGTATTATTTTCTTTAAAAGCCTCATTTCTTTTTATGAAAACAGTAAAATGATGGGCTTTACCAAAACGCTGTAATTTTGTTTCGTCTGTCCACAGCACATTCTCCCAAAAGGATTTTGGCTTCCTCAGGTAAGTTTTAACAAACTCTATTCTGCCTTTTTTATGTTTCTGTGTCAGCAGTGGGGTCCTCCTGAGTCTCCTACCATAGTGTCCTTTTTCATTCAGATGGCGACGTATAGTGCGAGATGACACATTTGTACCCTGTTCCTGAAGGTCAGCTTGAACTTGTATGGAAGATGATTGAGGTTCTTTATCATTCGAACAATCCTTCATTGCAATCTTTGATCAATTTTTCTCTTTTGTCCATGTCAAGGGAGATTAGCTACAGTGTCATGGGCTGTACACTTCTCAACAATGTTGCGCACAGTGGACACAGGAACATTAAGATCTCTGGAGATGGACTTGTAACCTTGAGATTGTCCATGCTTTTCCACAATTTTTGTTCTATAACCCTCAGAAAATTATTTGCTGCTCTTTCTTTTCTCCAGAAAGGTTGAGTCAATTTTTTACCATTTTAACTGGTTGCTGGTGTGATTTCTATATTGTCAGCACCTGTTAATTGATACAGGTGAGTTTAATTACAAATTACAGGAGCATCACAAACTTGGAATACAATTATTTCTAACAATTTTGAGAAGGTGCCAATAATTTTGTCCAGTCCATTTTTTTGAGTTTTGCATGGAATTTGTCCGATTTTTCTTTTTTTCCTCCACTTTTTTGTGTCATACCAATACAAACAAAATAAACAAACATGAGAATGCCTAAACATTTGTAATTGCAACAATTTTCGGGCGTGCCAATATTGTTGGCCATGACTGTATATATATATATATATATATATATATATATATATATATATATATATATATATTTATTTATATATATACACACACACATATATATATATATATATACCGTATATATACACAAATATATACTGTATATATATTAAATTAGACATATATATATATATATATATGTTAAAGCCCTTTGCATGCCTTTGCACCTGAGACCTTATATCTTTGAGCCCTAAATTGATACTGTGAGTTATCAGCAAGCATATGTGTGCTCATATTAAAAGTTGGGAGCAACGTTTTTTCTCTCAAGTGCAATAAAAAATTTGTATGAAGAATGTGTGGTGTAAATTACTGTTCTGATAACTATGGTTATTTTATAATATTCATTCATGGTTATCATTTGTAGCAAATTATTCTAAGTATAACAAAAGACAAGATATTGTCAAAGCCTCTTGTTAAATTTTTAATTGTGGCCTTTGCTTTGTTGATGCTAGAATAAGGAATACAACACATCAGTACTTTGTTTAATTATCTTCATATATTATGCATTAGGGGAACCCATATATTAAATAATTTACTTGACAAATGTGGTAGTTCGTTCTGAAGCTGATGGAAAATTAATAAATGAAACAAAAATAACTTTTCCCAACCATTGGATATTGTTATACTTCTCCAGAGGGGGCAGCTCCATGGTGAAATGAAAGGTTATGGATGGTTTGGTAGGATTAGATAGAAAAAAGGCATTTTACTAGAATATAAAGAGTCATTTTTAAATGCTTTTTACAGGCATCCATAACTATAGTACCAGCACCCAAGTTTGCGCCTGCTTTGTACTGCTTAGAGGGAGCATCGCTCAGAGATTGGAGATGCCGCACTTGGTGGATGATCTTGTGAAGGACCTTAATATGATTATTGATTGACAATCTTTTATTTATTTGAATTTTTGTGAGTAGTACTTTTTACCTTGCGCTATGTTTTAATACATTTCTACACTTAGAGCTCGCTTCCATTGAGCCATTATAGTACCAGGTTTCCATTGAAAAGGTTACCGCTTTGCGCTTCCATGCGATGCCGGATTTCTAAAACATTAATAGGTTACTATGGTAACCCGACCTTACGCTACACTCAATCGCATATACGGTGCCACATACAAATGTGGCACCGTATATTTTACCCGTCACTAGCTGTTAAAATAAAATCAAACACAGAATGCATGCGCAATATCTACCTCTCAACCGCAACCCCCCACCGCAATAACTAATGTATTAACCCCAAAATTAAAAAAGCTAACATTACAAAAAAAAAAATTAAAATTAAAAATTAATTAAGATAAAATTACATGAAATAAAAAAAGTCTAACAATACATAAAATAATAAACAATATTATCAAAAATAAAAAAATGAAACCTAATCCCTATCGGCTAGATTTAGAGTTTTGTCGGTAACGACCTGCGTAGCTAACGCTGGCTTTTTTCTGGCCGCACCTTTAAAATAACTCTGGTATTGAGAGTACACAGAATGGCTGCGTTAGGCTCCAAAAAAGGAGCGTAGAGCATATTTAACCCAACTTCAACTCTCGATACCAGAGTTGCTTACGGACGCGGCCAGCCTCAAAAACGTGCTCGTGCACGATTCCCCCATAGAAAACAATGGGGCTGTTTGAGCTGAAAAAAAACCTAACACCTGCAAAAAAGCCGAGTTCAGCTCCTAACGCAGCCCCATTGTTTGCTATGGGGAAACACTTCCTACGTCTGCACCTAACACTCTAACATCTACCCCGAGTCTAAACACCCCTAACCTTACACTTATTAACCCCTATTCTGCCGCCCCCGCTATCGCTGACCCCTGCATATTATTATTAACCCCTAATCTGCCGCTCCGTAAACCGCAGCTACTTACATTATCCCTATGTACCCCTAATCTGCTGCCCCTAACACCGCCGACCCCTATATTATATTTATTAACCCCTAATCTGCCGCCCACAACGTCGCCTCCACCTGCCTACACTTATTAACCCCTAATCTGCCGACCGGACCGCACCGCTATTGTAATAAAGTTATTAACCCCTAATCCGCCTCACTAACCCTATAATAAATAGTATTAACCCCTAATCTGCCCTCCCTAACATCGCCGACGCCTAACTTCAAACATTAACCCCTAATCTGCCGACTGGAGCTCACCGCTATTCTAATAAATGTATTACCCCCTAAAGCTAAGTCTAACCCTAACACTAACACCCCCCTAACTTAAATATAATTTAAATCTAACGAAATTAATTAACTCTTATTAAATAAATTATTCCTATTTAAAGCTAAATACTTACCTGTAAAATAAATCCCTAATATAGCTACAATATAAATTATAATTATATTATAGCTATTTTAAGATTTATATTTATTTTACAGGTAACTTTGTATTTATTTTAACCAGGTACAATAGCTATTAAATAGTTAAGAACTATTTAATAGCTAAAATAGTTAAAATAATTACAAAATTACCTGTAAAATAAATCCTAACCTAAGTTACAATTAAACCTAACACTACACTATCAATACATTAATTAAATACAATACCTACAATTACCTACAATTAAACCTAACACTACACTATCAATAAATTAATTAAATACAATACCTACAAATAACTACAATGAAATAAACTTACTAAAGTACAAAAAATAAAAAAGAACTAAGTTACAAAAAATAAAAAAATATTTACAAACATAAGAAAAATATTACAACAATTTTAAACTAATTACACCTACTCTAAGCCCCCTAATAAAATAACAAAGCCCCCCAAAATAAAAAATGCCCTACCCTATTCTAAATTACAAAAGTTCAAAGCTCTTTTACCTTACCAGCCCTGAACAGGGCCCTTTGTGGGGCATGCCCCAAGAAATTCAGCTCTTTTTCCTGTAAAAAAAACACATACAATACCCCCCCCCAACATTACAACCCACCACCCACATACCCCTAATCTAACCCAAACCCCCCTTAAATAAACCTAACACTAAACCCCTGAAGATCTTCCAACCTTGTCTTCACCTCACCGGGTATCACACCGATCTGTCCTGGCTCCGATATCTTCATCTAAGCCCAAGCGGGGGCTAGACATCCATTATCCGACGGCTGAAGAAGTCCAGAAGAGGCTCCAAAGTCTTCATCCTATCCGGGAAGAAGAGTAGATCCGGACCGGCAACCATCTTCTTCCAAGCGGCATCTTCTATCTTCATCCGATGAGGACCGGCTCCATCTTGAAGACCTCCACCGCGGACCCATCTTCTTCCGACGACGACTTCCCGACGAATGACGGTTCCTTTAAGGGACGTCATCCAAGATGGCGTCCCTCAAATTCCGATTGGCTGATAGGATTCTATCAGCCAATTGGAATTAAGGTAGGAAAATTCTGATTGGCTGATGGAATCAGCCAATCAGAATCAAGTTCAATCCGATTGGCTGATTCAATCAGCCAATCAGATTGAGCTCGCATTCTATTGGCTGTTCCGATCAGCCAATAGAATGCGAGCTCAATCTGATTGGCTGATCGGATCAGCCAATCGGATTGAACTTGATTCTGATTGGCTGATTCCATCAGCCAATCAGAATTTTCCTACCTTAATTCCGATTGGATGATAGAATCCTATCAGCCAATTGGAATTCGAGGGACGCCATCTTGGATGACGTCCCTTAAAGGAACCGTCATTCGTCGGGAAGTCGTCGTCGGAAGAAGATGGGTCCGCGGTGGAGGTCTTCAAGATGGAGCCGGTCCTCATCGGATGAAGATAGAAGATGCAGCTTGGAAGAAGATGGTTGCCGGTCCGGATCTACTCTTCTTCCCGCATAGGATGAAGACTTTGGAGCCTCTTCTGGACTTCTTCAGCCATCGGATGATGGATGTCTAGCCCCCGCTTGGGCTTAGATGAAGATTTCGGAGCCTGGAACGATCGGTCATACCTGGCATGGTGAAGACAAGGTAGGAAGATCTTCAGGGGCTTAGTGTTAGGTTTATTTAAGGGGGGTTTGGGTTAGATTAGGGGTATGTGGGTGGTGGGTTGTAATGTTGGGGGGGGTATTGTATGTTTTTTTTTTACAGGCAAAAGAGCTGAATTCTTTGGGGCATGCCCCGCAAAGGGCCCTGTTCAGGGCTGGTAAGGTAAAAGAGATTTGAACTTTAGTAATTTAGAATAGGGTAGGGCATTTTTTTATTTTGGGGGTCTTTGTTATTTTATTAGGGGGCTTAGAGTAGGTGTAATTAGTTTAAAATTGTTGTAATATTTTTCTGATGTTTGTAAATATTTTTTTATTTTTTGTAACTTAGTTATTTTTTATTTTTTGTACTTTAGTTAGTTTATTTCATTGTATTTATTTGTAGATATTGTATTTAATTAATTTATTGATAGTGTAGTGTTAGGTTTAATTGTAACTTAGGTTAGGATTTATTTTACAGGTAATTTTGTAATTATTTTAACTATTTTAGCTATTAAATAGTTCTTTACTATTTAATAGCTATTGTACCTGGTTAAAATAAATACAAAGTTACCTGTAAAATAAATATTAATCCTAAAATAGCTACAATATAATTATTATTTATATTGTAGCTATATTAGGGTTTATTTTACAGGTAAGTATTTAGCTTTAAATAGGAATAATTTATTTAATGAGAGTTAATTTATTTCGTTAGATTTAAATTATATTTAACTTAGGGGGGTGTTAGTGTTAGGGTTAGACTTAGCTTTAGGGGTTAATCCATTTATTAGAATAGCGGCAAGATTCGGTCGGCAGATTAGGGGTTAATAATTGAAGTTAGGTGTCGGCGATGTTAGGGAGGGCAGATTAGGGGTTAATACTATTTATTATAGGGTTATTGAGGCGGGAGTGAGGCGGATTAGGGGATAATAACTTTATTATAGTAGCGGTGAGATCCGCTCGGCAGATTAGGGGTTAATAAGTGTAGGCAGGTGGAGGTGACGTTGAGGGGGGCAGGTTAGGGGTTAATAAATATAATATAGGGGTCGGCGGTGTTAGGGGAAGCTGATTAGGGGTACATAGCTATAATGTAGCTGGCGGCAGCGTGCGGACGGCAGATTAGGGGTTAATAAGTGTAGGTAGCTGGCGGCGACTTTGAGGGGGGCAGGTTAGGGGTTAATAAATATAATATAGGGGTCGGCGGTGTTAGGGGCAGCAGATTAGGGGTACATAAGGATAACGTAGGTGGCGGTCGGGAGATTAGGGGTTAAAAAAATTTAAACGAGTGGCGGTGATGTGGGGGGACCTCGGTTTAGGGGTAAATAGGTAGTTTATGGGTGTTAGTGTACTTTAGAGCACAGTAGTTAAGAGCTTTATGAACCGGCGTTAGCCCAGAAAGCTCTTAACTACTGACTTTTTTCTGCGGCTGGAGTTTTGTCGTTAGATTTCTAACGCTCACTTCAGACACAACTCTTAATACCGGAGTTAGGAAGATCCCATTGAAAAGATAGGATACGCAATTGACGTAAGGGGATCTGCGGTATGGAAAAGTTGCGGCTGAAAAGGGAGCGTTAGACCCTTTCCTGACTGACTCCAAATACCGGCGGTAGCCTAAAACCAGCGTTAGGAGCCTCTAACGCTGGTTTTCACGGCTACCGCCAAACTCCAAATCTAGGCCTATGAAAATAAAATAGCCCCCCCAAAATAAAACACCCCCCAATCTAAAACTAAACTACCAATAGCCATTAAAAGGGCCTTTTGTAGGGCATTGCCCTAAGTTAAATAGCTATTTCCTTAAAAAAATACTAAGTCCCCCCTCTAACAGTAAACATTCCTACCCACCAAATCCCCGAAAATAAAAAAGACCTAACACTAAAAAATCCTAAACTACCCATTGCCCCTAAAGGGGCATTTGTATGGGCATTGCCCTTAAAAGGACATTCAGCACTTTTACTGTCCTTAAAATGGCATTCAGCTCTTTTTCAATTGTCCAAAATCCCTAATCTAAAAAATAAAAAAAAGCCTAACTCTAACCCCCAGATAGGTACTCACGGTTCCTGAAGTCCGGCAGTGAAGTCTTCTTCTAAGAGGCAACCTCTTCTATCTTCATTCAGGACAGCAGAACTGAAGACAGGCGACCGCGGAACTGAAGAGTGGAGACCGCAGAACCATGGAGGAGCCTCTTTGTATGATCGCTGCCGTACACTGAATAATGAAGTTAAGGTACACAATTAAATATGGCTTCACTTGCATTCCTATTGGCTGATTTGATTCTTCAAATTCAAAATCAGCCATTAGGAACCAGGTTGCTGAAATTGAGTTATAACGGGCCATAGGAAGCAGTCGATAAATGATATTGCTTCCGACAGCATATTTATCGGTTTGCGAGCGCACACAAACAGAATTACATCTCAAAGGAAGCGAGCTCTTAGATGGGGATGTGCTCCTATTTGCTCACTTTTAATGACATTGACCCTTCCTGGAAGAATCAGTGGTGCTATGAATCAGATCTCTAAAGCTTGGATGATATTTAAAAATTCATGTGAAAGTGAAAAAGGTGTTGATGTTAATGGAACGTCTTTAAGCAGAAAAGGATCAAGTCTATTTTACCAATACATTTATTTTGCTTACCTTTTAGAAATGAAAGCCTAGATCACGAGTTTTGTGCTGTGCTAATGAGCCTTTTTTAATTACCGCTCCCTTTAAACAACTCTGGTATTACGAGTTTTCTTCAAGAAGGTGTTAGCCTCAGAAAAGTGAGCTTGGAGCAAAATTTAGCTCCACATCTCACTTCGATACCAGCGTTGCTTAAGTCAGCGGTAAGCTGGCAAAACGTGTTTGTGCACGATTTCCCCATAGGAAACAATGGGGCTGAACGTGCTGAAAAAAACCTAACACCTGCAAAAAAGCAGCGTTCAGCTCCTAACGCAGCCCCATTGTTTCCTATGGGAAAAAAAACAATATGTCTATACCTAACACCCTAACATGAACCCCGAGTCTAAACACCCCTAATCTTACACTTATTAACCCCTAATCTGCCGCCCCCGACATCGCCAACCCCTGCATTATATTATTAACCCCTAATCTGCCGCTCCGGACACCGCCGTCACCTACATTATACTAATGAACCCCTAATCTGCTGCCCCCAACATCGCCGACACCTACATTATAGTTATTAACCCCTAATCTGCCCCCCCCAATGTCACTGCAGCTATATTAAATTTATTAACCCCTAATCTGCCGCAGTCAACGTCGCCGACACTATAATATTAACCCCTAAACCTAAGTCTAACCCTAACCCCCCCTAACTTAAATATAATTTAAATTAAACTAAATTAATTTAACATAATTAAATAAATTAATCCTCTTTAAAACTAAATACTTACCTATAAAATAAACCCTAAGATAGCTACAATATAACTAATAGTTACATTGTATCTAGCTTAGAATTTATATTTATTTTACAGGCAAGTTTGTATTTATTTTAACTAGGTACAATAGTTATTAAATAGTTATTAACTATTTAATAACTACCTAGCTAAAATAAGTACAAAATTACCTGTAAAAAAATCCTAACCTAAGTTACAATTACACCTACCACTACACTATAATTAAATTAATTACCTAAACTACCTTCAATTAAATACAATTAAATGAAATAAACTAAATTATGAAAAAACCCCCACTAAATTACAGAAAATAAAAAAGAATTACAAGAATTTTAAACTAATTACACCTAATCTAATCCCCCTAATAAAATAAAAAAGCCCCCAAATATAATAAAATTTCCTTACCCTATACTAAATTACAAATAGCCCTTAAAAGGGCCTTTTGCAGGGCATTGCCCCAAAGTAATCAGCTCTTTTACCTTTAAAAAAAAGAATACAATACCCCCCAACATTACAACCCACCACCCACACACCCCTACTCTAAAACCCACCCAATCCCCCCTTAAAAAAACCTAACACTAACCCCCTGAAGATCACCCTACCTTGAGCCGTCTTCACCCAGCCGCGCACAAGTGGTCCTCCAGAGGGTCCGAAGTCTTCATCCGATCGGGGCAGAAGAGGTCCTCCAGACAGCAAAAGGCTTCATCCAGGCACCATCTTGTATCTTCTTCATCCTTCCGGAGCGGAGCGTGTCCATCTTCAATCCAGCAGATGCGGAGCCATCCTCTTCAAACAAAGTCCTAACAAAGAATAAAGGTTCCTTTAAATGACGTCATCCAAGATGGCGTCCCTTGAATTCTGATTGGCTGATAGAATCCTATCAGCCAATTGGAATTAAGGTAGGAAAAATCCTATTGGCTGATGCAATCAGCCAATCGGATTGACCTTGCATTCTATTGGCTGTTCCAATCAGCCAATAGAATGCGAGGTCAATCCTATTGGCTGATTGGATGAGCCAATCAGATTGAACTTCAATCCGATTGGCTGATTGCATCAGCCAATAGGATTTTTCCTACCTTAATTCTGATTGGCTGATAGGATTCTATCAGCCAATCGGAATTCAAAGGATGCCATCTTGGATGACGTCATTTAAAGGAACCTTCATTCTTCGTTAGGACTTCGTTTGAAGAGGATGGCTCCGCGTCGGCTGGATTGAAGATGGACCCGCTCCGCTCCGGAAGGATGAAGATACAAGATGCCGCCTGGATGAAGCCTTCTGCCATCTGGAGGACCTCTTCTGCCCCGATCGGATGAAGACTTCGGACCCTCTGGAGGACCACTTGTGCCCGGCTGGGTGAAGACTGCTCAAGGTAGTGTGATCTTCAGGGGGTTAGTGTTAGGTTTTTTTAAGGGGGGATTGGGTGGGTTTTAGAGTAGGGGTGTGTGGGTGGTGGGTTGTAATGTTGGGGGGGGTATTGTATTTTAGTTTATTTCATTTAATTGTAATTAATTGTAGGTAGTTTAGGTTATTTGTTTAATGATAGTGTAGTGTTAGGTGAAATTGTAATTTAGGTTAGGATTTATTTTACAGGTAATTTTGTACTTATTTTAGCTAGGTAGTTATTAAAAAGTTAATAACTATTTAATAACTATTGTACCTAGTTAAAATAAATACAAACTTGCCTGTAAAATAAATATGAATCCTAAGCTAGCTACAATGTAACTATTAGTTATATTGTAGCTATCTTAGGGTTTATTTTATAGGTAAGTATTTAGTTTTAAATATGATTAATTTATTTAATTATGTTAAAGGGACAGTCTACACCAGAATTTTTATTGTTTTAAAAGATAGATAATCCCTTTATTACCCATTCCCCAGTTTTGCATAACCAACACAGTTATGATAATACACTTTTAACCTCTGTGATTATCTTGTATCTAAGCCTCTGCAAACTGCCCCTTTATTTCAGTTCTTATGACAGACTTGCAGTTTAGCCAATCATTATGCCTGCTCGAGCACAGTGTTATCTATAGGAAATACGTGAACTAACAACCTCTAGTGGTGAAAAACTGTTAAAATGCATTCTGAAAAGAGGTGGCCTTCAAAGTCTAAGAAATTAGCACATGAACCTCCTAGGTTCAGCTTTCAACTAAGAATACCAAGAGAACAAAGCAAAATTGGTGATAAAAGTAAATTGGAAAATGGTTTAAAATTACATGCTCTATCTGAATCATGAATGTTTATTTTGGCCTAGACTGTCCCTTTAAATTAATTTTGTTTAATTTAAATGATATATTATACATTTATTAAAGTGGTGGCGATGTCCGGTCGGCAGATTAGGGGTTAATAATTGTATGTAGGTGGCGGTGACGTTGGGGGCGGCAGATTAGGGGTTAATAAATATAATGTAGGTGTCGGCGATGTTAGGGGCAGCAGATTAGGGGTTCATAGGTATAATGTAGGTGGCGGCGATGTCCTGTCGGCAGATTAGGGGTTAAAAAAAATTATTATAGTGTTTGCGATGTGGGGGGGGGGGCTCAGTTTAGGGGTTAATAGGTAGTTTATGGGTGTTAGTGTACTTTGTAGCACTTTACTTTATGTTCCGGCGTAAACCCATAAAACTCTTAACTAATGACTTTTAAATGCAGTAGGAGTCTGGACAGGAGAGGGTCTACTGCTCACTTCTTCCAAGACTCGTAATACCGGCGTTAGGCAAATCCCATTAAAAAGATAGTATACGCAATTGACGTAAGGGGATTTGCGGTAGCCTCGAGTTGCAGAATAAAAGTGAGCGGTACACCTGTACCTGCCTGACTCGTAATACCAGCGGGCGTTAAAAAGCAGTGCTGGGACCTCTCAACGCTGCTCGTGATCTAGCCGTAATTGTTTTAAAATCCCTTTTTAAAGTCTTTGCTGCTTCTTTGAAGCAACTATTGTTGGAGAATTGATTTAGCTTGTAAATTGAATAATAGACAAGTAGATACACATAGATTAGAAAGAAAGAGAGACATAACAAGATAGAAAAAGGGGCATACAGATTAAAAGAAACAGGTTTGCAGCCAATAGTTATAGAAGCAGCAGTTATTATATCTCTGTTTCTGAACCTGTCTGCCACCTCTGAGCTGGTGATTTAAAAATTACTCTGGACTAGTCCAACCAATGTGATTAACAGCCCCTGCTAAGAGCAGGGGTCGGCTTTGCACAAGCAACTGCTCGTGAAATGATAAATGTGGGCAGAATAACGATGTCCGACTGCTACCCTTGATCACAGACAGATACCCTAATTGGGAACTTGTCTGCTACACTTTAATAAATGTAGGCCATAGAGCTCACAATAACAAAAACATACATAGAATTGAGGAGAATCATTCCTACATAGATCACTATAGAGATATGCAGACAAAGTGAAAAGTAAAGATGCAAGAAAAGCAATAGAGAGGGAGAAGACAGATTGAAACAGAATAAAGTAGAAATAATTACATTGGAGTGTGCCAGTTGAAAGGAGAGATGAATTATCCATAAATCTTTAGGACACAGCATATTATCAACCAGTAAATATAAGTTGACTGTAGAACACAATTGAGCAATTGGTCCCAAAACAGAAACACTACAACACTACAGCAGCTTGAAGGGGCATGCAGATATCTGGAGCATGTAAAATGCTTTACTCCATGGGAATATCTGATTAGGGATTTTAGCTAAAGAAAAAAAAACAGTGTAAAAAAAAAAGAAATAATTTGTTTATAAAAAAAAATAAATGTTATTGGCAAATCGGACTGAAATAGTAAACATCCATATCAATTTAAGTAATAACGTAATATCATAATTAGCATTTTTTACCATAATGGCTGGTTAACCACGAGCGATGTTTATATGAGAGGACGGATAGTTTGTTTTAAATATTTGAAGACCATTATTGCATAATCTAGCACTTTCTTACTGAGCACAACTTTATGCATCTTTTTCTTTCTGCAAGAACAAAGTTCATGTGGCGATTACGCTAAAATTTTCCTTTTACGACTTGGATGTGAATAAATAGTCTGTTCAATCACAGTGAACAATTCTCAGAGACAGTATTAACTTAGCCATTAAGTTTTGTTTAAATAATAAAATCCAGTCAATGCATTTACAGTATTTATGTAATGTGACATAAACTGGGTGGCTCTTTCAGTAATGTGTAAAAAAGTGATGACAAAGTTTGTTTTAATTCCACATGGCTTAGTGGGCTATTAATTTGCATACTTGTACTGAACAGCAAGAGGGGACAATATTTTATTTTTAGTTTTTTGTGGCCAACTCTGCAAATGTTGCTTTTACTGATGAATTTTGCATCTAATTCTGATGATGATTTAGCAATTTAAAATAGTTTGATAGCAAAATATATTAAAATAAAAGAAAGCTTAAAGAGATAGTAAAGTCTGATTTGAACTTTCATGATTCAGATAGTTTAAAGAACTTTGTAATTTATTTTTATCATCAAATTTGCTTTGTTCTATTGTTATTCTTAGATAAAAGCTAAACCTAGGTAGGCTCATATGCTAATTTATAAGCCCTTGAAGGCCGCCTCTGTAGTTAACAGTTTTTCACAGCTAGAGGGCGTTAGTTCATGTGTTTCATATAGATAGCACTGTGCTCGTGCACGTGAAGTTATTTTTAAGAGTCAACACTAATTGGGCCTATCTATCAAGCTCCAAAAGGAGCTTGACGGGCCGTGTTTCTGGCGAGTCTTCAGACTTGCCAGAAACAGCAGTTATGAAGCAGCGGTCACAAATATCATTGCTCTATAACCCTGTCCACCTGCTCTGAGCAGGAGGACAGGAATCGCCACAATTCAACCCGATCGAGTACGATCAGGTTGCTTGACACCCCCCTGCTGGCGGCCTATTGTCCGCAAATCTGCAGGGGGCGGCGTTGCACCAGCAGCTCTTGTGAGCTGCTGGTGCAATGCTGAATACGGAGAGCGTATTGCTCTCCGCATTCAGCGAGGTCTTGCGGACCTGATCCGCACTGTCGGATCAGGTCCACAAGACCTTTGTTAAATAGGGGCCATTGCCTGAAATGCAAGTCTGTCAAAAGATCTGAGATAAGGAGGCAGTCAGCAGAAGCTTAGATACAAGGTAATCACAGAGGTAAAAAAGTATATTTCTATAACAGTGTTGGTTATGCAAAACTGGGGAATGGTAAATAAAGGGAGTATCTATCTTTTTAAACAATAACATTTTTATATAACATTGTTATGCATAATGAAATAATGTTGCAATATATTTTTAATGTTTATTTTGTCTTCTTTACATGTTATATAGCTCTGAAAATTAAATTGAGCAATTTTTCCTTTTTCAATGGGACTTCCATAGCGCCGGTATTACGAGTTTTGGGGTGAGGCCAAAAAGTGAGCGGTACAGACTAAAATGACAAGATCCGTACCACCATCTAAAGTCAGTAGTTATCAGTTTTATGCTACAAAGCTGTACCATAAAACTCATAACTAAACTGTCACAAAGTACACTAAACACCCATAAACTACCTATTAACCCCTAAACCAAGGCCCTCCTGCATCGTAAACACTAAAATAAAATTATTAACCCCTAATCTGCTGCTCCGGACATTGCCGCCACTTAAAAAATGTATTAACCCCTATTCCGCCGCACCCCGACATCGTCGCCACTATAATAAACCTATTAACCCCTAAACCGCCACCCTCCCGCATCGCAAACAGTATTTAAATATTATTAACCCCTAATATGCCGTCCACCCACACCGCCGCTATAATAAACCTATTAACCACTAAACCGCAAGCCCCCACAACAAAATATACTAAATTAAACTATTGACCCCTAAACCTCTGGCCTCCCACATCACTACATAAATATATTAACCCCTAAACCTAACCCTAACGTAACCCTAAACCTAAGCATAACCCTAACACCCCCTAACTTAAATATAATTAAAATAAATCTAAATAAAACTTACAATTATTACCTAAATAATTCCTATTTACAACTAAATACAAACTTACCTATAAAAAAACCTAAGCTAGCTACAAAATAACTAATAGTTACAATGTACCTATCTTAGGTTTTATTTTTATTTCACAGGTAAGTTTGTATTTATTTTAACTAGATAGACTAGTTAGTAAATAGTTTTTAACTATTTACTAGCTACCTAATTAAAATAAATAAAAAGTTACCTGTAAAATAAAACCTAACCTGCCTTACACTAAAACCTAACATTACAATAAAATAAAATAAATTCAATTATTAAAATACAATTATCTAAATTACAAAAAAATATAAACACTAAATTACACAAAATAAAAAACGAAATTATCAAAAATAAAAACGAATTACTCTTAATCTAATAGCCCTATCAAAATAAAAAAAAACCCTAGGGGGATATTTATCAAGCCATCAACTGCAAATACGCTGGAATCCGCAGCGTAATTGTGGCGAGCTTGATTCGACCTAGTTATCAAAGCCTACAGACCGGCAAAAGTTGAAATCTGTGACGTAACATACAATCCACCGGTCTCAATCCGACACAGATCGATGCTTGCGTCATTACAGATGTTCCGAATACACATTCAGCACTATTTTACACTTTTTCAAAGTTATCAAATAGTTAACCGGTATGCTCGCGGCTATTTCGGCCCAGCGTACCTGATTTTCAATCCACCACCCTGGAGGCCGCGGATGCCATAGGAATAAATGGGAGTCTGAAAGCAGCGAAAGCTCATGTTCGATGCTTCCAGATATCCCATTGATTTCTATGGTAGAAAACCAGTTACGTTTACACCTAACACCCTAACATAAGCCCCAAGTCTAAACACCCCTAATCTGCCACCCCGACATCGCCGCCACCTACATAATGTTATTAACCCCTATTTTGCTGCTCCCTCACCCCACTGCAACCTAAATAAAGTTATTAACTTCTATCCCGCTGCTTCCCGAGCCCGCCACAACTAAATAAAGTTATTAACCCCTATTCTGCCGCTCCCAGACTCCGCCACAACTTTAATAAAGTTATTAACCCCTATCCCGCAGCTCCCGTACCCCACCGCAACTAAATAAAAGTATTAACCCCTATCCCGCCACTCCCGGACCCCACCGCAACAAAATAAATGTATTAACCCCTAAACCCCTGGCCTCCCATATCACTACCACTTACTAAACCTATTAACCCCTAAAACACCAGCCCCCCACATCCCCATAAACAAAATTAAGCTATTAACCCTTTTACCTAACAACCCGCTAACTTTACATTAAAATTACAACATGCCTATCTTATAATAAATTTAAACTTACCTTTAGAATTAAATTAAACTATATTAAACAATTAATTAACCTACCCTAACTATTATCCTACAATTAAATTAAACTATATTAAACTATTAATTAACCTACCCTAACTATTATACTAAAATTAAATTAAACCACCAATTAAATTAACTTTATTACATTTTTAAAAACCTAACCCTACTAAATTATTTAAATCTACAATAAAAAATAAAAAACGGCATTGTTTGACTCAGGTATTTAGAGTTCAAAAAAGACCATCTAACGATGCTCCTAACGCGTGTATGTCACACGCGGAATACTGCCCGCGTTAGACAGTCTCCCATAGAGATCAATGGGAAAGCAAAAAAATAGCTTTTTTCACCTAACACTCGATCTCGCGAGAATACGCACAGCTCGGTCATATGACGCATACCACATCATGCACAACAATAACACGCCGCAAATGTCACAACAACAATCAATCAACAAAGCACACAAGCATTACACATTCACAAGCGGGGGGATTTTTATTAAAATTTAATACAGGGAATATGCATATACTTTAAGATGCGGAAATTCGCAAAATAACAACAAGGAATAAAAAATATATACATACACTAGAAAAATAATCGCATTCAATATCACTATATATTAGGACAAACATACATATACAACACTTCACTAATACCACACCATCGCAAATTCACATTTAAAAAGAATACTATTGGACAATGTTAGAGAAAACGACCACTATGACATCATCGCATTCTACACATTCCACAAATACTAACTCAAAATGAGCATGCGCAAATTCACACAACTAATACACATTGCACTAATATTAATTGCTAATAAAGCACACCTGAACACAATTTACAACGGAAATTGGTACATCATTAAACATTTACACAGGGTATATAAGCACCACACAAGCAGGGCTTCTTTGACTGTGTTGCTGTTGGGTCTTTGGAGATTGGAGATTTAAGATTAGAGAGTTGGTGCATTATTGTGAGTGAGTTAGTGTTAGCGTGAGTGAGTTAGTGGGAGTTAGTGGGAGTGGGAGAGAGTCTGTTAGTGGGAGCGTGAGTGAGTTAGTGGGAGTGGGAGTTGTTAGTGAGAGTTGTTAGTGGGAGCGTGAGTTAGTGGTAGTTAGTGAGAGTTAGTGGGAGTGTTTGTTAGTGAGAATTAGTAGTAGTGTGTTAGTGAGAATTAGTAGTAGTGTGAGTTAGCGAGCGAGTGATTTTTCTGTACACGTAACACATTTACACGCAAACACATTCAATACATACATACACTTATCAATAACACTACATACACTCCATACCCCCTACCACCTCATACTACACTCCATACCCAATTCCCTGTAGTCCCATTCCCTTTCATCCCATTTACTCTTATCCCATACCCCATACCCATCCCCTAGTTACATTTAGTTTACATATCCTCCTTTTAGTCTTCTTCTTCTTTTGGTTTATTTAAATACTCCTTACCCTCTTTGTTTTTTTACATCCCTCTCACACTTTCAGCACTTTTTTTGTCTTTTTAGTTCTTTATTTTGAGCCCCATTCATTTCATCACACTCACTTTTTGTTTGATTATTTGGGGTTTAGTTTAGGGAACAGATGGAGGCCAGGCAGGGGAGAGGTAGAGGGGGGAGGAGAGGGAGGGGGAGAGGAACAGGGCAGGAAGGGGGGCAGGAAGCGGGGGTGGAAGCGGTGGGTGGACCCAGCCACTTGGTTCAAGATGAACAAGTGGCTGGGCCCAGTGGCGGACAGAGTAGGGCTTCACAGTCCGGGAAACAGAGGGCATCGTCACAGGGGAAGGCCAAGGCGACTAGGGAGGCGAGGTTTTCAATGGAGGAGAAGGAGGCCCTCGTAGAGGCCTATATGGCCAGGTATAGGAGGCTGCAGCACCAGAAGACTACCCCGACTGACAAGAGGAGGCTCTGGAATGAGATAAGAAATGCAGTCAATGCAGTGGGTGGCCGGAACAGAGATCTGGATTCGATAAAACATCGCTACCGGCACTGTAAGATGGATCTCAAGAAAAAGTTAAGCCTGGAGGCCCGACATGCCGCAGGAACCGGTGGCGGACCTGCCCTGGAAATAGAGTACTGCCGATGGGAGGAAATCTTGCGGCCCAGCATCTCCGAGGTGGAAATAGTCGGTATCGGAGGAATTGATACCGGGAACCTGCCACTCTCATCTGACGGTAAGCTCATTGAACAATAAATTCACATACGAATGTATTTCAAGGGACACTATACGCAAACATTTACTTTCATGATTGAGGTAGCGAATACAATTTGACAAAACATTCAAATGTACTTATATTACCTAATTTGAATCATTCTTGAGATATATTTTAATGAAGAAATAGCCATGCACACGGTGAAACAATCACAGGAGGCAGCTATATTCAGCTAACAATCAGCATCTTATAAGCATATTTAGATATGCTTTTCAGCAAAGAATATCCAGAGAATGAAGCTAATTAGATAAGAAAAGTACATTAGAAAGTTTATAATAAATGTATTCTTCTAAATCATGAAAGATAAAACATTGGGTTTCATGTCCCTTTAAGGATCAGATTAATGCTATAACGTTGTTTACACGCATTCAATTACTTTGCGGTTACATCAGTATCTAGGCTATAGGTTAGGTGTGCATTTAAACAGACTGAAAACAAACGCGAAAACATTCAGATTGACCAGAGATATCACAAACACGGTTTAGAAAATGCGGAAATCGTATTGATTGTTTGTTAGATTTCAAAGTGGATTAATGATTCTGCATTTGTAATTGTATCGTAAGCTAAGTCATTTAAAGCTTGATTTGCAAATATGCTAATATATACATTTTTTTTTTTTTTTTTAAATATACAGAGTCTGGGGAGGAGGCAGTACAAGAAACACAGCCTCATCCATCTCCCCGGGATGAGAGTGGTGGGGAGGAATTTCCACTTCGGAGGGAAGAGGCCCCCCGTGACGAAGAGCGCACGGAAGCTGATGAAGAGGCCCCGGAAGCAGAGGAGGAGCCCGCGGAACCAGAGGACCCTCAAGGACCCGCACACCGCCGTGCACGGGCACCCCGCCATGCACGGGTACCCCGCCAAGCACAACAAGAGGAAATAGGGGAGGTGCGGGTTCTACTGGACTACATAGACCAGATGCGTAACTCCCAGATACAAAATATCGAAGGCCGAACTCGAATTCTTGATGGACAATATCAAATAATTGAAGGACAAAACCAAATAATAAACATACTTAATAGAATCGAACAAGGCCAAAACCGAATCATTAATCTGCACCAAGAGATGTTCAATTTTTTCCGGGAGGCGCATGCTGGTCTACCTCCTGGTCCGCCTCCTGCTGCTGGGCCTCCTGCTGCTGGGCCTCTTGCTGCTGGGCCTCCTGCTGCTGGGCCATCTCCTCCTGCCGGCCCATCTACTCCTGCCGGGCCATCTACTCCTCTTCAGCCATCTCCTCCTCTTCAGCCATCTCCTCCTCTTCAGCCATCTTCTCCTCCTCAGCCATCTTCTCCTCCTCAGCCATCTTCTCCTCCTCAGCCATCTTCTGCTCCTCACCTTGGTCGTCCCAGTACTCTTCCTTCCACTCTTCCCACAACATCTCCAAGGAGAACTCTTCGGAGTCGGCAGTTGCCCCTCCCAGAGCCTCAGCCCCGTGGGAAGAGGGGAAGGAAGAGGAAGTAAGTATTTATTTTCATCTTTAATGTTTTTTTTATTTAATGTGTAATGGATAGGTATGTGATGATGTGGTTTTCATACACTTGTGGACCACACTCTGTATATAATCTACTTCTATGGGACCGGGTCCATGGAGGCAGATTGTTTGCAGAGTGTGGGTTATAAGTGTGTGAAAACCACATCATCACATACCTATCCTTGTTCATGATATTGATTGGTTTCTGTGATGTGATGTCCAAACTGTTTCCCGAATCGCAAACAAAATTACCATTACAATTATCCATGATGGCATATTACTGTTTGAATGCCAATAACACAGCTTAAAGGGACAGTCAGAAAATTATTGATTACAAAGAAAACACTGTATTACGCATTATCAAGTTGGAAACAACAAAACATGGAGAAATACGTGTGACTTATGTGCTTAACCTTGTATCTATGACTAGGAAAAATGACCACTTATTTGTTGTTCTGACATAACAACATTTTAGATATCAATGATCAATACATGGTAAATAATATGCTGTATGAGCACAAGGTTTTACATATACAAATGCTATCCAAATGCCCTCTAGTGGTCAAATTGTATAATGATTACATGCACTCTTCAAGCTCGAAGAAATGAGCACACGAACCTCATAGGTTTAGCTAGCAAATTTAAATAAACACAGACAAATGATTAATTGGTGAGAAACATTTGATATCATTGATATTACAAAATTGACTTTTAGAATAATGCAAAACATTATTTGTTTTCTAAACTGTCCCTTTAACAAAATTACATATGCTAACACATATTTGAAGCTTGTTGGTATATCTACATGTACTTGTTCAAAAATTAAATATTGAAATCAGATTTATATTGACGTGTTAAATAAAGTCTATTTTCTTAAAGAGACATTATTGTGTTAATTTTTTTTTAGAAAGACATTTGTTTGAACAATGAATATGGTTTAAAGTCCTTTTAGGAGTGGGGGGTGAAAATATGCTAACAATAATATATTTGAAGATTAAACAATGTGGAACTCATACATGATACAAAAATCAACATTTGCATTAAAGGGACAGTATACTATATTTTTAACAGAACTGTATGTAATAGACACTACTACAAACAACAAGATTAACATATACTGATATCAATATTACAAAGCTTCAAACACTTTCAAAGAAAATTGGGTTAGCTCTATTGAAAATATAGATGAACCCCCATTACAACCGTAAAACAAGACAATACACCATCATACACAAAACAGGAGAAAGCTGGAGATGGTACTCACATGAAACTTAGAGGCTTGGCGAGGAGTCTGATAATTAATTATATTTTATTTGAACAGAAGCAAAATGAAACGTGTATTTGTTAAACAATGGACTATCTAACTAGAGACCAAATTAAAAGATTTCATTTATAATGTGAGTGTCTAATGAACCTTTAATAAAATATACAACGAAATTACATTTAGAAGAAGTCGGCATCATATATTTAGCATATGATAAAGCTAAATGCATATTGATTACTTTATTCTAACACAATAGCGCATATTTATTAATTAGATATCTTTAACATTAAACACAACAGTCATTTTTCTGAAAAAGGAACATATTGTTGACAAACATATTAAACAACATGGACTATAGAGATTTGCACTTGCCTCGAAATATCATATGCATGAAAACATTTTGCTTTCATTCGTTTATTCAACCAGACATCCAGCAAAAGAGAATGTGGTGGTCTTTATCAGCTACGGGTCAACAATGTAACATGATGCAAATAATACATATTCGCAAGGTTTTTAAAATTGGCTGCAGTCACAAACGTGTTTAACGTGCACAAACAAATATTGCGGGACTACGTAATCCAATCAGACGTTTTTTTACCTTTGCATGTGACGTCTTAACATGGCGCTTCCTTGATCACGTAAGAACGCCATCCAATAAAAGGCACATTCTTGATCACGTAAGAACGCCCAAAAAAAAAGGCGCATCCTTGATCGCGTCAAAACGCCATCCAATAAAAGGCACATTCTTGATCACGTAAGAACGTCAGTCAATACAAGGAATCATTGGACAGCCTGGCAGGTAACGTTTTAAGCAACATGGCGCATCCGAGATCGCTGAAAAACCACAGCCAATACAAGGACTCAGTTGACAGCTTGGCATATCACTAAGAAACGTATTTATATTTTAGGAACTAGTATGTGTCTAGATTGCTATCTAGGAATGTCACGAAATCATGAATCATCTTTTCGGACTTGACTGTCCCTTGAACTATAGCTATGGTGTATATCTTTAACATTTAAAAGATACACATGAGAAATACATATGCCATTGATGTTTTAAGATATGTTTTGATTGTTTTGGAATAACAATAATGATACATGGATTGATTAAACGTGTCATTTATTCAAGTTTAAATATGGTCAGCCTACCTATAGCCATATATGGGAGGAGAAGTATTTTGTTAACATATTTGTTAAAAAATATTCATCATCTAAAATATTTGCATTACACACAGAGATTTATTTGGTTACACTTTTACAATAAGATAGAATAGAAAATGAAATACATGTGCTGTCAACATTACAATAAGATTGTTTATTAATAAGATTATATGTCCTTGTTCATGTAAAAAGGACAAAAACGCTTTAGAAATGGAAATACATTCATTAACAATTGTGCTCACCATCACTTAAAGGGACATTATTTTGTTTTTAAAAAGAGGATACACATAGACAATACTATTTCAATAAAATGAACACTTTACAGGGATTATATCATTGTATCAATCCTCAGATCATTTGTTAAAGGTGCATCAATTCATGCAGAATTTCTAAATACACACATGGATGTGAAAATTTAAATATACATATATACACAAATAACAATCTATATATACATATATAAAACAATAACTATGCTAATCATAATCATGCAATGATAAAGCTAAGAGAAAAATATATAAAGACAAATAATAAGATTACATTGGAGATGTTAATCTTAAAGTCATTTACAATTGTCTTACATATATGATTTTTGAAAAACAATTATTTTTGGTAGGTCCCTTTAAGGATCAACAAGATAAACTAGAGCTTTCAAAAAATAACATGAAGAATGAGGACAAAGAATCGTGCAATGACATGTCTTTTATTAGTATGTAAGAAAACATCAACAACGTTTAGAAATAATCTTGTAAAAATAAGGAATATTTGAGCCATATGACAAGGTAACAGAGTGCATCACAGTCCATGAAGAGAGTTGCCAAGGGCCATCATAGCCCCATTGGAGACATATGACAAGGTAAAAGAGTGCATCACAGTCCATGAAGAGAGTTACCAAGGGCCAGCATAGCCCCATTGGAGACATATGACAAGGTAGCACAGTGCATCACAGTCCATGAAGAGAGTTACCAAGGGCCAGCATAGCCCCATTGGAGACATATGACAAGGTAACACAGTGCATCACAGTCCATGAAGAGAGTTGCCAAGGGCCACCATAGCCCCATTGGAGACATATGACAAGGTAACACAGTGCATCACAGTCCATGAAGAGAGTTGCCAAGGGCCACCATAGCCCCATTGGAGACATATGACAAGGTAACACAGTGCATCACAGTCCATGAAGATAGTTGCCAAGGGCCACCATAGCCCCATTGGAGACATATGACAAGGTAAAAGAGTGCATCACAGTCCATGAAGAGAGTTACCAAGGGCCAGCATAGCCCCATTGGAGACATATGACAAGGTAACACAGTGCATCACAGTCCATGAAGAGAGTTGCCAATGGCCAGCATAGCCCCATTGGAGACATATGACAAGGTAACACAGTGCATCACAGTCCATGAAGAGAGTTGCCAAGGGCCACCATAGCCCCATTGGAGACATATGACAAGGTAAAAGAGTGCATCACAGTCCATGAAGAGAGTTACCAAGGGCCAGCATAGCCACATTGGAGACATATGACAAGGTAACACAGTGCATCACAGTCCATGAAGAGAGTTGCCAAGGGACACCATAGCCCCATTGGAGACATATGACAAGGTAAAAGAGTGCAACAGGCACAACAATAAACTTTGAAAAAGGCCAAATGGCAACAATAAAAAAAAAACATCAACATGTGGACGGAGGATTCTTATCTGCCACCTTGGAGCATCTCCAGATCCTCCACTTACTGGTCATCCTCTTCATCGTCCTGTGCATGTCCAGCTCCAGATTCAGGCCTTGAACTTAATCGCATAATTTCACGCAGAGTCAAGTCCTGAACCCAGAGCTGGGCCTACATGGTGTCGTTCATCCCTCTCAGGACAGCTGCGTTCCTCAACACGGCCTGCTCTACTCTTGCTATACCTTCTAGCATGAGCCATGCTGAGTCACAGCCTAAAATAAAGAATAAATTAAATATTAATGATAATTACACAACAGACGAAAAAATAAGCAAAGATACATTGTCATCATAAAGACAAATCATTCTTTACATCAATTAGTTTAAATTTATTCTTTACACATGAAATATGTTATTCAGACAGACCGAAATCATTAAAGGGACAGTTTACTCAAACATGTTGTCCCCTTTAATTGGTTTTAGATGATCCACTTATACAGCTTGAGTGTATCAAATCTTGTTAAAGGATTTACATTGTACTTACATTAGCAATTTAAATATTTTAATTATACTGTGGTAGGCACACCTATCCTTAAACATTTTGGCATTGAGGACAAGCTGTGTAAACATAGCAACCTGAAGAAATTACATTCCCACTGGGTTAGACAAGAGATAATGTATAAACATTTGTACATTAATTGTTGGATCCAAGTAGTGGTGATTGGTATATGTAGTGATATCAAATTAAAGGGACACTGAACCTAAATATTTAATTGACTGATTCAGATAGAGCATGACATTACAAATATTTAAAAATTACACATATTCTTTAAATGTTTGAATTCTATAGCTAGATTTTGAATGCAAGAATGTCGGTTTTTAGGGCAGGCCATATTTGTTTATCAACTTTGTTTGTCCCTGCTGGTTGATGGATACATTCATCCAACAATAAAGAAATGATGTCCACAATTATTTTCTATTTAAAATTAATTATAGGCATTTCTTTGTTTCAATAAAGATAGCAAGAGAATGAAGAATAATTCATAAGAGTAGTAAATTATAAATTTGATTAACATTGCATGCTCTATTTGAATCACAATAGAAAATATTTACCTTCAGTGTACCTTTAAGTATCTTATAATGTTGATTTTGAATGATACTTACAGCTGTGCCTGGGAAGGACAATCCGACACCCAGGACAATGAAGGTTGAGACAGGGGGGAGGGATGGGATTGGGTTGGGGAGGGATGAGATTGGCTTGGGGAGGGATGAGCTGCTGCTCTGGGGTAGGCCGTACAGCTGGGGAGTGGGGAGTTGGGGTCTGGGCAGCTGTACAGGCCATAATACGGGGAGAGCGGCAAAGGGGGTTGTAGGGGCGTTTTTTGGGAGGGGCAGGAAATGATAAATGGGAAGGGCCGGCAGGGGTCTGGGCATGGGCAGGAGTCTGGGCATTGGCAGTGGTCTGGGCATGGGCAGGGGTCTGGGCCTGGGCAGTGGTCTGGGCAGGGGTCTGGGCATGGGCAGGGGTCTGGGCATGGGCAGGGGTCTGTGACTGGTCAGGGGACTGGACAGGGGCGGAAACCAGATGACCAGAAGTGGCGGATCCATCTGAAAATGTAAAAAATATATATTAACATCTCATACATCATGAAATCAAATCAACGCATTTCAAATTGATTATGTTTTCAATATACTTAGAAGTGTGTTTGAATTTGTAAACAATTATGAAATGAGGATATGGTATGCATATAGGCACTCAGAAGAATATCAATTACTGTCTGTACAATTATAACATTATTATTGTGTTTTGGCCTGGAATATGCATGTGACATAATGATGGCATGAATTATACATTTTTTTTTTAAAAATATTTTCATGCTGCCTGATATAGAAAGGGGGCAGTAGGGTATTTGAACAGACAAATAATATTCCTTTTTAAAGTGCAAAAGCTGTAGACTTTGAATGTCTTCAATGAAATTATTTCAAAAAAAGCAACATGTTGGAAACATGATAGATATATTTCACATACCATTAGACTCCAAGGCAGCCTCTTCCTCCTCCGTCACATATGTTAAATCAATCTCTGTAAAACATAACATGTTGTGTACACGTTAAGAACAGATATTATAACATATGTTACTGTTGTTCAAAGACACACATCAATGTTGCATTAAAGATATACACACCCAAAGTTATGATTTACATCATTTTGATGGAGCATACAAATTACATTAGATTTGTTATTCTCAATGATTAATATTTTCGATGTATTGTTTGTATTAATTTAAAAATCATAAAAGCATAGTACATAGAACATTTAAGATTTCTCATGTGTGTATCACTTGATGACTGTTGTCAAAAATGAACATGGAAACAAACATATGCTATACATCTTCTGAATAACAAATGTGTAGACTAATAAAGTTTTAATTATTAATCTTTCAATATTAAAAGAAAATTAATATATAATCAGAAGAGAAAATTATATGTTTGTTTCAAATGTTATGCTTCATCAGAATCATGCTCATAATATTGATTACCAATACACCTTCAATGACATATAAATGAGTCAATGGACTTACCAGGAGACCGCAAAGGCGGCTCTGTGTCACTGCTGGATTCCTGTGGGCTCACCACACCAACTCTCTCTATGAATGATATAGATATATATTAGTAAACACATTTGGGATATCACTAAATCACATCTGTATCGAATTTTAAGATTAATCAACTTGAAAATGTGAAGAATAGAGCAGTCATTAAACCAAAAAATGCTTGATTGAATCAAGGGGATTCTGTTAAAAATGATGTATTGAACATATGTTTAATTTCAGACTATATTAGACATCAAACTCATCTCATACGATGCTATTGCATATCTAAATATACCCATTGATCAATGTTCTTAAAAGAATACACACAAACCACATTTTGAAGAACAGCTGTTGACAAATCTAAACAAACACATGTGGCACATCGAGCCATTTGTGCAATGTACAGTAATCTTGTTTAGGACACAACACATATTTATCACAATACAAAACCAAATTGATTAGTACAAATATGTAATCATGGTGCTGTTAGAGTATGCTGATATCTATAAAGTAACTCCAACAGTGAATATGTGAATTATATATCAATATTGTTTAATCCAAAGAATGTAAAGATGAATGAATCTATTGTTTATTAAAGGGACACTGACATGATTTATTTAAATCATTGATTTCTCTGTTCAAACTGTTCAAAATGATTTAACATTGACTCCTATTATAATTTGAATGTTGCTACATTTTAATCTTAAAGGCAGATAAGCAATATTGTATTCAATAAATATTGTTTGTTGAAGGTATCCACCAATCATCAATAAAAACCCAGGTTGGTCAACCAAAATTGAGATGCAGATAAACGTACATTCTTGATTTTAAAATACATTTAGCAATAGAATATTTCACATATGATGATAGTATTATATTTAAATGTTTATTAATATTGCATACTCTATCTGAATGACAACATTAATAATTGTAGCTCAGTATCCCTTTAATATAAAATTATATTGATTTGACAATGTTGGTGTTAATGAATTCTCTACTCCATATGTTGATGTAATGAATAGGATTGAGCATGCAATTTAAATCTAATATGTTATTTAAGGATATCCGAAGAATTATTTAATTTTCATCTATTAAAGGGACATTACATATAAATATTGAACAATGTGGATTTAGTATGTAATGTTCTGTCCATGTTTCTAAGACAAATGTCAATTAAAATGAGACATACCATACTGTGACAAGCCCTGCCTTAAGGATCCAGCAGCAACATCTGTAATATATTAAATGAGGATTGCATATCATTAATACAAATCATGCCATGTTTAAAATCTTTACATTATTAGCAAATCAATTTAAAACTATTAATCCTTTGGTAGTCCCATGAGTTAATTGTTTCCTCAATTCAATTCATGATAAATATATCCTGTACTCTTATTTTCAATCAGTTGTGTTGTTTACTGTAGCTTTAATTATTTTTTGGTGTTATTTCATTCTCATCAATTGATGGGCATATGTTATAATTTATTTGGATTCTTCTTTTTTTATTATGTATAATATTGAAAATAAGAATACTGTATTCTTCACATATATAATAATTCACATTTCATTTTGACCAACATGTATAAAGCAATGCCACTTACAGCAAAGCCATGTTAACGTGTATGCGCAATTCCATTTTTGCGATCATTGCGCAATGATTCAAAGCGGAATTACGCATCCGTCATTTGACCAACATGTATAAAGCAATGCCACTTACAGCAAAGCCATGTTAACGTGTATGCGCAATTCCATTTTCGCGATCATTGCGCCATGATTCAAAGCGGAATTACGCATCCGTCATTTGACCAACATGTATAAAGCAATGCCACTTACAGCAAAGCCATGTTAATGTGTATGCGCAATTCCATTTTCATGATCATTGCGCAATGATTAAAAGCGGGATTACGCATCCGTCATTTGACCAACATGTATAAAGCAATGCCACTTACAGCAAAGCCATGTTAACGTGTATGCGCAATTCCATTTTCGCGATCATTGCACAATGATTCAAATCGGAATTACGTATCCGTCATTTGACCAACATGTATAAAGCAATGCCACTTACAGCAAAGCCATGTTAACGTGTATGCGCAATTCCATTTTCGCGATCATTGCGCAATGATTCAAAGCGGAATTACGCATCCGTCATTTGACCAACATGTATAAAGCAATGCCACTTACAGCAAAGCCATGTTAACGTGTATGCGCAATTCCATTTTCGCGATCATTGCGCAATGATTCAAAGCGGAATTACGCATCCGTCATTTGACCAACATGTATAAAGCAATGCCACTTACAGCAAAGCCATGTTAACGTGTATGCACAATTCCATTTTCGCGATCATTGCGCAATGATTCAAAGCGGAATTATGCATCCGTCATTTGACCAACATGTATAAAGCAATGCCACTTACAGCAAAGCTATGTTAACGTGTATGCGAAATTCCATTTTCGCTCTGTGACGCATATTCTGTAGAGCGCAAGACACATCATTCCTATTTCATGTGTCACTAATCTAAAATCAGATATCTAAACATCATATGTAGTGTATGTTGTGAGATCTGTATAGGTTTAGTATCTGACTATATACACATTTTTTGATTAAAAAAAATATTAAGATATTATATGAAGTTGGATAATTACCTGGTTCAGATTCTCCATCTCCTCCCAGGCCACCGGACGGAGAAGCAGCTGCCCTGGCCCCCGCGTCAGGACTTTCAGATCCCGCAGCTGGGAGGGAAGAAGAGGAGGCCGAGGATGGCGAGGATCTGAATCTTTTGGGGACCCGGAGATTGAGGAGCTCGCATAAAGTCACCTCATAAGGGAGTAGGTACAGTTTCCGCGGGGCCTCTCTTTTGCCACCTCTTTTAGGGGCTTGTACCCAGTCCCTTATGAGGTTGACTTTTTTTGTTAACCGCAACCTCATATCTCCGAATCTCCTCATGATCTGATCCTGGGTCCTCTGGACGTCACACACCAATCTAACCGCATTGGTGATAGACTCCCAGAGGGCCTTCTTAACAGGCGCATCTGTCAACCTCCTCTTGTTCCCAAACAGCTGGGGATAAAAGTCCTTGACGGCGTGGACCAGTGCAGCGCTCTCCTCCTTGGTGAACCTGGGAGCTGACATGCCTGCTGGGTTGTAGATCTTTTTTATATAAATAATCAGATATACTGCCTGCAGGCATTAGAGAACTGACAAAGATGGCAACGTGTAATGGACTTTTATATGGTGAAGTAAACATGAGATGCACCATGGGAAAAGTTATCTGTACATCTGATTGGATAAAAGTTTGAAATATTGTTAGAATGTCTGTGAGACCATCCTGACTCAAGTTGTGTTTGTGTGATGAACTCTGATTGGCCGTTCCTTAATGTTTCATATCTTAGTAACTTCCTTACACATACCTCATGGTGGTGCTGTTACTTCATTTTTCATGTAGACTTATTTGTAACTCATGGGCCTGTCATGCGGATATGTGTGACGCAGATTTAATATCCGTGATCCGTTAAATATTAATGATTAAATTCTCTTTAACATCTAATACTGTCACATTATTAAATGTTGTAGACATTTATCGGTTTAATAACGGTCTGTTTCTTTAATACAAATACACATTTAATATTGTATGTCTTTATTGTTCATAAAATCCATTTATTGACTTATTGTGAAGTATTGATATTGCTCTATTAAATGTATTTCATAATGCACATTGATTGTGTGCTATTGCGTGACATTAGACTCTAATGTTTATAGATGCTAATCTGGTGTTTCAAGATGCGTTTCCCACGCAATATTTCTGAATGTTCAAATTCAGGTTATAAGGTCAGTAACTTGGATAATCTGTTTATAAATGTTAAACTACAGGTTTGTTTGTTATTAGTAAATAAACCTCGAGCTTGTATTTGTCTGAAGTGCTCATATATGTTATTGTGCAATGGCGTCTTTATTTTTAAATAGACATTACAAACAAACAATTGTATCAAATGATCTGTAGAGATAGAAGATTGTTTAGACTTTAAAATGTAAATCAATTTATCTTAGTATTTAGATATCCTCAAAAGAAGAAATTTAAATGCACATGGTTGAGACAATCACATAAGGCATCTCTGTGCATCCACCAATCTTCATCTACTGAGCCTATCTCGATATGCTTTTCAAGCAAAGTATGTCAAGATAGGAAGAGAAGTAAATACACTATTTAAATCTCTTAAAGGGACACTGTCCAAACAAATTTAGCGTTGGTGATTCAGATTGAGCATGAAATGTTAATCAACTTTATAATTTAATCCGATTCTCAAATGTTAACAATTATCTTGTTATCTTTCTTTTCAAATCAATAATGATATTTGAGATTACGGACAATTGTTTCAAAAAACCTGGGTTGTCCTTGATGATTGTTGGATAAATTAATCCACCACAAAAAACCAAGTTCAGTCCAGAGTACTGAAGCAAATAAATTATCTATTTAATGCATTATTTTTAAAGTAATGATAGCAACATCACAAGGAGCATTCATAATATGAGACAATTTTTAAAGTTGCTTAAAATAGAATACTCATTCAGAATGTATAAATAATTAATTTTTTAACTGTCTCCCTTTAAGTATATTTTTAGTTCATGTCCCTTTAAATAAACATTTCACAATAATGCTTGAAATATCAGAAACCTAGGCATCTTCCTTTTGATAAATTAGTATAACATATGAGTAAATCAAATTTAGATTAACTTCTGGATTGTTTTACACACTGACTGAAATATATATTGTAAAGGAGGTATTTCTGAGTCTTCAGCTTAGAGGGACATTAAGCTATATGTTATGTATGCATTTTGGATAAGATTATAATATTTGAACAACTTAATATGTTTTGGTATTCAATCATTAGATTGTAATTATATATATTTTTGGATTAAATACATATCTACATAGGCTATTTTGATGCTGATTGTTGGTTGCACATAGATACCTTATGTAATTGACTAAGATATGTGCATTGATGTGTTTTTTTCAAAGTATATTTAAAGACTGAATGTAATTCTATAGTACTTTCTAAATATGTTTAAATTCTTTTATGAATTATTTAAAAATCAATACACAATATACTTTGTGAATGTCCCTTTAAGGACAAAAACATTTGTAATGTTGATTTAACATTGTCAAAATAAACTAAAGGGGAATGAAAATTATATATAGATATGTGATGTCTAACCCAAGAGGTAAGATTTTAAAAACTACATAATATTATTAACTATAGTTAAATGACTCCACTAGAAAATCAAATCGATTAACCTGCCATCCAATAACTAGCTTGTGAAAAATATCAAGTTAAATGACCTACCATTTATAAATGTAAAAATTAAAATAATTTAGCAAATAATGTTTTGAGATACCTAAGGAAGATACAAGATCTTATAAAATTAATTTTACATTCAACAACACTGTCACTTTAATGTAATTGAACCACTTCCCCTTCTTAAAAGTGAAAACAAATACTTTTTGAGAAATTGACTACATATCCGAAATTATTTTAACATCTAAGAATTTCAAAAGAAAAGCATCGATGGATCTCACTCCCCAATGAATGTTAAAAAAGATAGTTTAATGTAATATTCTCGGAATCAGTGGATTTTCCACAATTAATGCATTATTTGATCTTATGCATGTGCTTGTCAAATAGACAACTACCAGTCATGGGAGTCAAAAAAAATTTTCTTGACAGATTATATGGATATTTATTATAATCTGTTCCAAAGAGTGTATTTAATACTAAAATGTTTATTATTACCATTTTAAAATTTAATAGTTTCTGAACCAAAAAGAAAAAAATATTCCTGGAAGTCATCAGATGCCAATCTGAAATGTAAAAATTTTTTTTTAACAAAGTTAATACACACGTAGTCAAAGATTCATAAAATACATTTACAATCATCTTGTGTCTATGCTCTAACTTCGTTCAACAATTTTTTAAAGATATTTATTAATTATATTTAAAAAAAAACAAAAAAACATATTGTGTAATAAAATAAAAAAAAAATCTGATTTTCTAATTATACATAATAATGTATATCACATTTCAATAATATATATGTTGAACATAAATGTCATATTTCATGTCCATTCAAATACCTCTATATCAACTATAATATGTATTCCTTTTTCTGATTGTGATCCCTAAATATCTAATGATGAAATATGTATGACTAATGTATGTAAGCTACCAATAATCAACATTCTTCCTGTGATTCTTAACTAGCATGCATTGGTACACCAACCTGGATAATGCATGGTCTTTGAAAGTCAATTCAGGGGTAAACAGTTGATCTTCAATAGGTGTCTTATTCATCATTTCAAAAATAGAGGACTGAAATCCAATCTAAAAATTAGAAATTCATCTAAGTGTCTGATTGTGATCCCTAAATATCTAATTAAGAACTAAATATGACTAATGTATGTAAGCTACTAATATTCAACATTCTTCCTGTGATTCTTAACTAGCATGCATTGGTACACCAACCTGGATAATGCATGGTCTTTGAAAGTCAATTCAGGGGTAAAAAGTTGATCTTCAATAGGTGTCTTATTCATCATTTCAAAAATAGAGGACTGTGAAATACCATCTAAAAATTAGAAAATCATCTAAGTGTCTCCAATAGGATGCCTCAACAGCCTTATTCTATCAAATAGTTGGCACTTACCATGTGAACATGTCTTTGTATGGTTTTCAAGGTCAGCAGATTTGAAAGATAATGCCAGACATGATCCCATTGGTATACTTCAATTTCAATCTTGGCTTTTTCCACTGTCAGTCTGGGCAATCTTCACTGTCAGGCTTCTAATTCTTCCCTTTCAGTCTTTAGATTAAGTCAGCTCCCTAATGGCATAAAAAGTTTATTCAAAATTACTACAAGTGTGTGAATCATTTCTGTAGCCCTCTCCCACCCCCCATTTCATAAGAAATTTCTGTCACTAGCTTACTGTGTAGAAGCTTGTGTTATGTTCTATCAAGTGTGAAGATGAGTCATATTGAGCAGAACAAACCTCTAATGTGTGACATTGAACCATAGTCATGCTAGAGGATCCCTTTCTGAGTATTTACATTTTAAGTAATGTGTAAACTAAATACTAGTTTATAAAATGTATGCCATATGATGTATTTGTGTACAATTCATGTCAGCAACAGTCCAGACATTTATACTTACCAGCTGATGTCCTCTTTAAAAACCAGGTGGCAAAGACTCGCTACAGGACCCAATGGCCAGAGCATCACCTATATTAATAAATGAAACACATTTTTAGCATTTGATGAACAATCCTAACATGTTTGCACAATTCTCTACTTGTCATTTCCCTAGAGTTCACATCTATTGATAATACTCCAGTCTAACTTCTATTCTTTACCGTCTAAAGTTGCGGTTGATGATGTCTGCTCTGACATTGAGCCCCTCGTCCCGGAATGGCCCCTCTAGAACAGGATCATCCTCCTCATCTCTGAAGAGGTTTCTGTCCGTCCGGACGGCCTGCAGCATCCCAGCCCGCTGTGCAATATTATGCAGGACGCTACAGGCTACAACAATCTTAGCCACCTTCTTTGGGTTGTACTGGAGGGCTCCTCCCGACCTGTCCAGGCACCTGAACCTCATCTTCAGGAGCCCGAACATCCGTTCAACCACCGCCCTGGTTCTCTTATGAGCCCTATTGTAGCGCTCCTCAGACACATCAGTCGGGCTACGCAAGGGGGTAATGAGCCAAGGCCGGCTCATGTACCCAGAATCACCTATAAATTATGAACAGAACATAATTCTAACAGAATACTCAAAATAGTATTTGTAGTACAATAAAAAGTTTTGTACACGATAATCCATTAACAAATGTTTATTTTAACTTTAAAATATCTAGTTCAATATTATTCTCTATCTTCCCATTTCAGCTAAGACATGCTACATATGCGTATTTCTCCTAAATCAAGCCTTGTGTAAAATGCTAACTACATGGTTACATTACATTCTCTATCTGAGCATTTAAGGTAAGACATGCTACATATCTGCATTGAACTAAAAGACATTTGCGGAAAGAGACAATGACATGGTTAAATTGCATTAGCTAATATCTTCCCATTTCAGCTAAGACATGCTACATATGCGTATTTCTCCTAAATCAAGCCTTGTGTAAAATGCTAACTACATGGTTACATTACATTCTCTATCTGAGCATTTAAGGTAAGACATGCTACATATCTGCATTGAACTAAAAGACATTTGCGGAAAGAGACAATGACATGGTTAAATTGCATTAGCTAATATCTTCCCATTTCAGCTAAGACATGATACATATGCGTATTTCTCCTAAATCAAGCCTTGTGTAAAATGCTAACTACATGGTTACATTACATTCTCTATCTGAGCATTTAAGGTAAGACATGCTACATATCTGCATTGAACTAAAAGACATTTGCGGAAAGAGACAATGACATGGTTAAATTGCATTAGCTAATATCTTCCCATTTCAGCTAAGACATGCTACATATGCGTATTTCTCCTAAATCAAGCCTTGTGTAAAATGCTAACTACATGGTTACATTACAGTCTCTATCTGAGCATTTAAGGTAAGACATGCTACATATCTGCATTGAACTAAAAGACATTTGCGGAAAGAGACAATGACATGGTTAAATTGCATTAGCTAATATCTTCCCATTTCAGCTAAGACATGCTACATATGCGTATTTCTCCTAAATCAAGCCTTGTGTAAAATGCTAACTACATGGTTACATTACATTCTCTATCTGAGCATTTAAGGTAAGACATGCTATATATCTGCATTGAACTAAAAGACATTTGCGGAAAGAGACAATGACATGGTTAAATTGCATTAGCTAATATCTTCCCATTTCAGCTAAGACATGCTACATATGCGTATTTCTCCTAAATCAAGCCTTGTGTAAAATGCTAACTACATGGTTACATTACATTCTCTATCTGAGCATTTAAGGTAAGACATGCTACATATATGCATTGAACTAAAAGTAGACATTAGCGGGGGGAAAATATATGGTTAAATTGCATCCTATAGCTGAACATTACGCTAACATTTTAAAACTACAGTGGCAATTGTCAAACTAATTAACCATGTTGTGCACAAATACTCACCAACGAGATAACCAGGGGGAATTTGTCTTTCCTCAAACTGTCTCCACAGGGACGACAGAGAGAGGATGCGGGCATCATGACAAGCCCCTCCAAAATTCGCACACACATGCATAATCCTCATCTGTGCGTCACAAACATACTGCACGTTGAGGCTATGAAAATGTTTGCGATTTCTGAAGGGCGAGTCATCAATTGGAGCACGCAGCGCAATGTGGGTACAATCTATGGCTCCCAAGACATTGGGCAATTGAGCAATATCAAATAATTCCCGCTTCAGGCGCCTCCAATCACCATCATTCTGTGGGAATCCTATGTATTGCTTACTGATACGTACCATGGCGTCCAGAAAGTTATCAAACACCCCAGAGAATGTACCTTGAGCCAGGCCATGCATGTACAGTTCTCCGGATTGAAAACTCCCGGAGGCCAGGACGTATAGACAGCTTAGCATCTTACTCATGGCGGGAACAGCAGTCCTTATTCTTATACGTGGCTCCAAATGAGGTTTAAGAAGATCGTAAAGGCCAATGAGCTGTTCGCGATCGAGCCGATACTTATCATAAACCTCAAAGTCGCTCATGTTTTCCAAGGTGGGTCTCACCCTGTAGACACGAGGACCTCGAACCAGATGACCCCTTCATCTCATTCTGAGCCGCCGAGGCTGCCTGATTCGACCAACAGCTAGTTCGCCAATAGCAGCACCAGCAGCGTCTACCATGTCATCGTCATCCATCTTTCAAAACAGCGTAACAAGATAAGCACTTGATCTGATGTGGATCACAAGTGATGCATTGGCCATGTTGTTTGGGGGATTTATAGTACAATTAGTCCAATGGTAGTGAGTTTGTAATGATTGCTGATTGTATTCACCTGTTTGTATGTGAGCGGCGCGAATGCTTTCACAGTGGGCGTTTATTTGTTGTTTGCTGAAATGTTATTTTTCAACAATGAATCTCAATGTGAAAGTGTCAAATATCACACATACAGTGCATGTTTGTAATGTTTGTTGATATGCGTAATCAATATTTCTTAAACGCGATCTTATAGTAACAAGCACACGTCGAGGCTAACATGAATGAAAGTGCATAGTTGTGTATAATGTGCATCGAATGTGATCGATCAATGTTGCTGCAATATTGTTTGTAAACGATAAAGTAACAGCTGCCATCTGTAGTATTGTATATATAAGTGATTGGTGAGATGTCAATATTGTACGCGTCCCTTAAAAATCGCAATAATAATTCAGAACTTCCCGTCTGCCATCTGTAGTATTGTATATATAAGTGATTGCCGAGCTGTCAATATTGTATGCGTCCCTTTAAAATCGCAATAATAATTCCGAACTTCCCGTCTGCCATCTGTAGTATTGTATATATAAGTGATTGCCGAGCAGTCAATATTGTATGCGTCCCTTTCAAATCGCAATAATAATTCCGAACTTCCCGTCTGCCATCTGTAGTATTGTATATATAAGTGATTGCCGAGCAGTCAATATTGTATGCGTCCCTTTAAAATCGCAATAATAATTCCGAACTTCCCATCTGCCATCTGTAGTATTGTATATATAAGTGATTGCCGAGCTGTCAATATTGTATGCGTCCCTTTAAAATCGCAATAATAATTCCGAACTTCCCATCTGCCATCTGTAGTATTGTATATATAAGTGATTGCCGAGCTGTCAATATTGTATGCGTCCCTTTAAAATCGCACTAATACTGAATAACTTCCGGCTGTCATCTGTAGTATTGTGTATATATAAGTGATTGCCGAGCAGTCAATATTGTATGCGTCCCTTTCAAATCGCACTAATACTGAATAACTTCCGGCTGTCATCTGTAGTATTGTATATATAAGTGATTGCCGAGCTGTCAATATTGTATGCGTCCCTTTCAAATAGCACTAATACTGAATAACTTCCGGCTGTCATCTGTAGTATTGTATATATAAGTGATTGCCGAGATGTCAATATTGTATGCGTCCCATTCAAATGGCACTAATACTGAAGAACTTCCGGCTGTCATCTGTAGTATTATATATATAAGTGATTTGCGATCTGACAATATTTATTAATTGTCCCATTGAAATCGCCTTAATAATGCTGTTCCAAACTGTTGTTTACGTATATGTTGTATTGTAGTATTGAGTGTTAAAGTTCCGAAAGGGGCGGTACAGTGGTGAATCTGTGATGTGTATGGTTGAATCTTCTAATGACGTCATGATATTATTAACCTGCCTATGTAGATCTGAAATCCTCATTGTGTTGTTGTATTTGACTACATTGTTATTGTGTGCTGAATAAAATCTAAATGTGTGCTTTGTGGTTGCGTGATGGGTGATGCGTGTTATGTACATGTACGTATATATTGTGATTGTGTCCCACATATGCTGACTTCTATATAGCGGTCTGGCATTGTTGTTCCTTCCCATAAAGTGACATCTGTAATCTGGTGTAATGATGTTCTTGTTGTACGTAATTCCTAATGGTTTCTGGTGATGGAATCATGATGTTAAAAGTACAGTAAAATCCATATGTTGTGTTTTGTGATTCCTCGAGAGAATGTAATGTGTTTTTCCCCCATCATTTGAATGCACATGTATGAGTGAATGTTAAAAGTAATGTATGTGCATCCATGAGTGATCATGTGTTAAGCCTATGTAGATATGCTGTTGCTGCAAGCATATGAGTTGAATAACTGAAATGCAATAATAAAGGTAAATGAGAATTGTTTCCCATTGTGTAGTGTTTGTGAATCCTGAAAAGTTGACATTATTTTTGTGTCCGTTTAAATGTAATATTTTTAAAACAAAAATGTTATTACTAGTGATGTTGATTTGTAGTTGATCTAATATAAAAGTCTGAAACAATTTAATGGTGTTGTGAATATTCAAACAGTAAAATCCATAAATCCACCATAGGGAAATAGTCATTTCTTGATCTATTTATCATAGCTGTGTCTAACTCATGAAATCATGTATTTTCTAGCGCTGGTATTTGGAGTTTTTCTGTCTACGCTATTTGCGTGCGTTAGGGAAATGAGGGTTTCGCGTGCACGAGCACGTCTTCCCAATAGAAGTCAATGGAGGCTCTAAAATTTGTTCATTTTTTTTTTCTAAGACTGGTTTTCCTCGTAAAGTGAATGACGTCATGAGCTTTTGTGAAAAAGTAACTAAATCGTGTTCTTTTTGTGATAAATAAATATTTTGTGTATGTCATGTGGTGTATATTGTTTGTATGCATCGATGAGTGTATGTTTGTGATAATGTTATTAGTTAGATGTAGGTATATGAGGGTCTTTTCCCGTGTGTCAATGTAAGTCAATGGGAAAATGGATTTGTGTTGTTTTTTTTCTAACACCCGAGATCTCGCAACTTTAATCCTTTGTATTTTGATGGAAAATTATTAAATATGAAAAATAAACATAGTGTAGTGTTTGTATGAGTGTAAGTGTAGTTTGTGTAATATTTGTTTTGTGATTCGTGGATGTTTTTTTTGTCGGTATATGTTTACTACTGGTTCTGAGGTGTCGGTAGAAATTTGAGCGTTAGGTGATTTTTGAGTGTCGGTAACTGAACTCTAAATACCGGAGTCCGTAAGAAACCCACGTTAGGAGCCTCTAACGCTGGTTTTCACGGCTAACGCCGAACTCCAAATCTAGGCCTAAGTGTCCGGGAGCAGCGGGATAGGTGTTAATAACTTTATTAAAGTTGCGGCGGGGTCCGGGAGCGATGGGATAGTGGTTAATAACTTTATTAAAGTTGCGGCGGGGTCCAGGAGTGGCGTTATAGGGGTTAAACATTTTAGTATAGTGGCAGTGTGTAGTGACAGGATATAAATAAAGTTGGTAAAAAGCTGAATAGTGAGATCGATGATTGCTAGTTAACGACAGTCTACTGCTCATCGCCCCGTACTTGGTGCACAGCTTTTTGCCGGCTTTTTTAATAAATAAGGAGAGCGCATTCAGGTCCGTTGCCCGCGAATTTAGGTGATGTTAGACGAGCGTATTGGTGCCGTTGAATGCAAGAAAGTTGACGGCTTGATAGATAGGCCTCTTAGCCTGTACTTAAAATGGCCTTTTGCGGGGCATTGCCCCAAAGAAATCAGCTCTTTTACCTGTAAAAAAAAATGCAAACAACCCCCCAACAGTAAAACCCACCACCCACCCAACCAAACCCCCCAAATACAAACCTATCTAAATAAACCTAAGCTAACCATTGTCCTGAAAAGGGCATTGCCCTTAAAAGGGCATTTAGCTCTTTTACATTGCCCAAACCCTAAGCTAAAATTAAAACCCACCCAATAAACCCTTAAAAAAACCTAACACTAACCCCCGACGATCCACTTACAGTTTTTGAAGACCGGGCATCCATCATCATCCAGGCGGCAGAAGTCCTCATTGAAGCCGGCAGAAGTCTTCATCCAAGCGGGCAGAAGTCCTCCTCGAAGCCGGCAGAAGTCTTCATCCAAGCGGCAGATGTCTTGATCCAGACGGCATCTTCTATCTTCATCCATCCAGTGCAGAGTGGGTCCATGTTCAAGACATCCGGCGCGGAGCATCCTCTTCTTCTGATGGTCGCTGAGGAATGAAGTTTCCCTTTAAGTGACGTCATCCATGATGGCGTCCCTTACATTCCAATTGGCTGATAGAATTCTATCAGCCAATAGGAATTAAAGGGGACAAAATCCTATTTGCTGTTGCAATTAGCCAATAGGATTGAGATTTAATCCTATTGGCTGATCCAATCAGCCAATAGGATTGAGATTGCATGCAGCCAAAGGGTATATTTTTATTTTTGATAATTTCGTTTTTTATTTTGTGAAATTCAGTGTTTATTTTTTTTTTGTTATTTAGATAATTGTATTTTAATTTATTTTATTTTATTGTAATGTTAGGTTTTAGTGTAAGGCAGGTTAGGTTTTATTTTACAGGTAACTTTCTATTTATTTTAATTAGGTAGCTAGTAAATAGTTAATAAGAGTAACATAGTAAGTAATTACTATTCTTTTGTAGTTGTGCCCAGCAGTTTAATGTCCCTTTAAATATAAAGTCTTAGCGGTCAGAATATGTGGCAGATCTAGTCAAGTCAGCGTTGCTAATAGCCCCTGGTAATAATTAACCTTTATAGGAAAACATGTGTTAAGGAAATACTGAGAAAGCAAACTATTGAGTGATGCGTGTGTACTAGTGGTGAGTGTGTTGCTTAGTTGAAAGGGCAATATTAAAAAAAAAGTGGAAGAGGATAATTATACATAATTTAACAACATGACCTTCTTAGGGAAAATAAAATCACAGGCAAAAAAAAAATGTTGCTTATTTGTATTTCTTAAACTTATGGGGTTAATCATTAAACAACTACATTGACTTTTATATTTGATATAGTATCCACCGTTAACTATAACATATTCCTTGAGTATTAATAAAAGATCATCATACTAATATTAATAAAAAACACAACTAGGTTTGGGCATCTAATGAGTGTGTTATAATTGCCTCTTTTTCCTGCTTTCAACTTCACAGCTATGAGCACCTTTTTCAATGTTTATTGGATTACATACGGCTAGATTTAGAGTTCTGCGGCCCAAGGGGTGCGTTAGGTACGCATGCTTTTTTCCCCCGCACCTTTTAAATACCGCTGGTATTTAGAGTTCACAGAAGGGCTGCGTTAGGCTCCAAAAAAGGGAGCGTAGAGCATATTTACCGCCACTGCAACTCTAAATACCAGCGTTGCTTACGGACGCGGCCAGCTTCAAAAACGTGCTCGTGCACGATTCCCCCATAGAAAACAATTGGGCTGTTTGAGCTGAAAAAAAACCTAACACCTGCAAAAAAGCAGCGTTCAGCTCCTAACGCAGCCCCATTGTTTCCTATGGGGAAACACTTCCTAAGTCTGCACCTAACACCCTAACATGTACCCCGAGTCTAAACACCCCTAACCTTACGCTTATTAACCCATAATCTGCCGCCCCCGCTATCGCTGACCCCTGCATATTATTATTAACCCCTAATCTGCCGCTCCGTACACCGCCGCAACCTACGTTATCCCTATGTACCCCTAATCTGCTGCCCCTAACACCGCCGACCCCTATATTATATTTATTAACCCCTAATCTGCCGCCCCCAACGTCGCCTCCACCTACCTTAACTCTTATTAAATAAATTATTCCTATTTAAAGCTAAATACTTACCTGTAAAATAAACCCTAATATAGCTACAATATAAATAATAATTATAGTGTAGCTATTTTAGGATTAATATTTATTTTACAGGCAACTTTGTAATTATTTTAACCAGGTACAATAGCTATTAAATAGTTAATAACTATTTAATAGTTACCTAGTTAAAATAATTACAAAATTACCTGTAAAATAAATCCTAACCTAAGTTACAATTAAACCTAACACTACACTCTCAATAAATAAATTAAATAAAATACCTACAATTATCTACAATTAAACCTAACACTACACTATCAATAAATTAATTAAATACAATACCTACAAATAAATAAATACAATGAAATAAACTAACTAAAGTACAAAAAATAAAAAAGAACTAAGTTACAAAAAATAAAAAAATATTTACAAACATTAGAAAAATATTACAACAATGTTAAACTAATTACACCTACTCTAAGCCCCCTAATAAAATAAGAAACACCCCCAAAATAAAAAAAATGCCCTACCCTATTCTAAAATTAAAATAGAAAAGCTCTTTTACCTTACCAGCCCTGAAAAGGGCCCTTTGCGGGGCATGCCCCAAAGAATTCAGCTCTTTTGCCTGTAAAAAAAAACATACAATACCCCCCCAACATTACAACCCACCACCCACATACCCCTAATATAACCCAAACCCCCCTTAAATAAACCTAACACTAAGCCCCTGAAGATCTTCCTACCTTATCTTCACCACGCCGGGTTCACCAATCGATCCAGAGGAGCCTCCGATATCTTGATCCGAGCCCAAGCGGGGGCTGAAGATGTCCATGATTCGGCTGTTCCGATCAGCCAATAGAATGTGAGCTCAATCTGATTGGCTGATCGGATCAGCCAATCGGATTGAACTTGATTCTGATTGGCTGATTCCATCAGCCAATCAGAATTTTCTTACCTTAATTCCGATTGGCTGATAGAATCCTATCAGCCAATCGGAATTCGAGGGACACCATCTTGGATGACGTCCCTTAAAGGAACCGTCATTCGTCGGGAAGTCGTCGGTGAAGATGGATGTTCCGCGTCGGCGGGATGAACATGGATCCGGAAGAAAGAAGATTGAAGATGCCGCTTGATAGAAGACTTTAGCCCAATCATGGACCTCTTCAGCTCCCGCTTGGATGAAGACTTCAGCCCGATCATGGACCTCTTCAGCTCCCGCTTGGATGAAGACTTCAGTCGGATCATGGACTTCTTCAGCCCCCCGCTTGGGCTTGGATAAAGACATCGGAGGAGCTCTTCTGGATCGATCGGTGAACCCGGCGTGGTGAAGACAAGGTAGGGAGATTTTCAGGGGCTTAGTGAACGATACAGTCAGTGAGTAACATTTCTAATTAATCTATATCTGTATATCGCTGTTTTGAAACCGGCTTGCTTTTCAAATGAACTTTGTTTTAAGCAAACAATAAGTTACGGCGATACTTTGCAGTTCAATTGTTACACTCAGTTCATAGTGGGATTACCCATTTGACCAACCATTATCAAAGGACATTATAGTTAGTCTATATCTTAGCTTAGACTTACTTTATCTTTGTGCCTTATTGTATAATATCGGAGTTTGTCCAGCTACTCACGTATACAGACCCATTACTTTCTTGACTTGACATGGCAGGGGTGGATACAGGTGCTAATAATGTGGATGACATAGAGTACACAGACGATAATATTGCATCAGATCCATCAGAGGATCAAACTACAGATTACTGTTATGAGATTTTTGATCTCATTACAAGGAAAAAGTTTTTTGATCAAATTTTTTCAGATGACCTAGGTAAAGATAATTTGGATATAAAGAAATCCTTCAAATCACTACAACATTCTCTGACAACAGACTTAAGACTCATGTGGGATATCATAGCATTCCAGAAATATCTGGATCATCAACGTATACCAAGAGGTTTAAGAATAAAAAAATATCCCTCTTTTGAGTTTGAAGATAGCACTGATATGGATGATTGGAATACTGCCTTATCTGAGTGCTCATTTAAACTCATTAACATTCTGGTAAGAGTTAAGACAAAGAAGCGTGCACAGTTACAATCAGAAATCAAGGTGAAAAAAGAAGACTTGAGAAATTATGAACATTGCACTAATTATGTTGAAAATAAAAAGAAGATGGATGAGGCCATAAATAAATTTGATGCTGAACAAGCTTCCAGAAAAAGCAACAAATTCAATCGTGATAAAGAAGATTATGAACTAAATAAAGTTTATAACTGGGCTGCTGTTCGAAAGCAAAGAAAGGAATCATTCTGGAAAAATAAGAAAGCTAATAAAAGCAACAATACTGGGAAAAGCCAACAAAGTCCCAAAAGCGAAGATGACTTGAAAGAATATCCTAAGTCTATTCTGAAAAACAAACAAAAAAGAAAAGTAGTATTCAGTAATGACGGAGAGTCCACTGATTCAGATGTTACATCGAGGGGCACTGGGATTTCTCCCAGTTCCTCTATTCCCTCTTCTCTCTCCTCTTCTCCCTCTCTCTCTTCTTCCTCTGCTTTTTTACAGGTGCCAGCAGTGGACGAACCGGAGGAGATCCAAAGGACAGGCCGAACAAAAACAAGTAAAATTACTCCAAAAGAGAAAGAAGAAAGAGAAGATGGAGAAGCAAAAGGTCAAGCAAAGAACAAAAAGAAGTGAAGTTACCAATTGAGTCATCTGTTAAAGAGACTTTACCTGCATCCTCTTATGATTTAAGTGTGGTCAATATTTCGGACTACTCATTATCTAAAGAGGAAATTAAAGTCTTATCAAAAGGACTTGGGTTTGCACCTACTAACAAATTCTCAAGCTTCAACACATTATTAGATGTGAATAAATTTGTGCGCAAATTGTCTCTCAAAAAGTTTTTTGCACAGAATAGAGTTAATGATATACCTCCAAACAAAAATGTAGTAAGTCTTCAACATAATCCTGATGTCTCTCATTTAGCATTTCAGGATGCATGTGCTTTAACCACTCTAGAAGATCTATACTCAGATGGCTATAACAATCAGGATTCCAATCCTCATTCAGTACCAAGACCCAATAAACATAATTCTGAGTTTTATCCGAAGAATTCCAGGGGGCCTTTAGTAAATGCATTTCAAAAAGCAGTTCAGGCAGATATATTGCGGCTAGAAAGAGATACTGACAATAATGCTGCCTCCCCTAATCTCACATATAGAGAAAGACTAGCTGTTAAGTCTTTAAGTGATAACAATAACATTGTAATTCGTAATTCTGATAAGGGAGGCAGCATTGTAGTCATGAACAAGACTAGCTATTTCAGTGAAGCTTACAGACAGCTGTCTGATAGAGGCACATATCGTCTATTGAGTAGCAATCCTACTAATATTTTCAAACATAGTCTTAAACAACTAATTGCTGATGGAATTACCTTGGGAGTTTTTAAAGAACAAGATATGAATTCCCTGTTACCTGAAAATCCAATATGTCCCGTATTCCATCATGTACCTAAAATACATAAGAGTCTAGATTCTCCACCGGGTAGACCCATAGTGGCAGGTATTGGTTCCTTGTTTGAACCATTAGGAGAATGGTTAGATTCTATACTACAGCCTATTGCTACTTCACAACTTAGTTACCTTAGAGATAGTTCACATCTTCTAAATACATTAGATAACATTAACTGGCAATCTAACTTCACTTGGGTCGTCATAGACATAACCTCCTTATATACCTCTATCCCGCAAAGTTTGGGTATACAGGCAGTTGAATTTTTCTTGCATAGGGACTCTAATTTGGAATCCCCTATTATTGAATATGTTTGTGAGGTATTGAGATTTCTTTTGTCACATAATTATTTTTTATTCGACAACCAATATTATTTACAAACATGTGGCACAGCCATGGGGGCTAAATATGCACCCTCATTTGCTAATATTTTTGTTGCCTGGTGGGAGTTATTATATGTGTATACGCCAACGAACCCTTGGTGTGAAGACATAGAATTACTGGTACGCTATATAGATGACCTTCTTTTCATAGTCAAAAAACCAGTTAATGATACACTGTTTCATGAATTCATTGACTTTTGTAATAACAATGAAATGGGTCTAAAATTTACTGGGGTCTTTAATAGAGTAAGTGTGAATTACTTGGATTTAACCCTTCAAATTATTGATAATCATATAGTGACCAAAACATTCAGAAAGACCACAGCTGGCAACACAATACTCCATGCCACTTCTCAACATCCACAACATCTTATCGAATCTATACCCAAATCACAATTTTTAAGACTCAGACGCAATACCAAATCTGATGAGATCTATGAACAACAGTCCATAGAACTCAGAAATAGATTAACTAGAAGAGGCTATAAGTTTCAGAAGTTAGAAAAATGCAGAAAAATAGTTAGCACACATCATCAAAATGTTTTATACACCAGGCCTAAGGAAAACAGCTTTGAAGACTCAATAGTATTCACGACTGAATACAGTCAGCAGTATCAGGATATAATTAATATCTTAAAAAAGCATTTACCAATACTGGCCACTGATGATGTACTTGGTGAATACATTCATAAATTCAGATTTGTCCCAAAAAAGTCTAAAACACTGGGTCAAATACTATCTCCCAGTATGGTTAAGAATACACCCAAAGGTACTTAAAAAAACTGGTTGTCCAAAAAAGGCACTTATAAATGTGGGGCCAAAATTTGCTATGCGTGTCCTAACATCCTACAGGGTGACACCTTTCATTGCTCTGCTGATAATAACATTTATAAGATAGACTTTTATGCCAATTGTTCCACTCAATATGCGGTTTACCTACTTACATGTAAACTTTGTTTCTGCCAATATGTAGGTATGACATCACGCAATGTCAGAACCAGATTCAATGAACATATTAGGGATACTAAAAACTATGAACCTGATTCTGCTGTTGCCAACCATTTTAATTATGTTCATTTTTCTAATCAAGCGGAATTGGCTTTGCAAATCATAGACATAGCAATAGTTCCCCCTAGAGGAGGTAATAAGTCCAAGATATTAGAGAAGAAAGAATTATATTGGATTTTAAAACTTAAAACATGGCATGAATAGGGAATGTGATATCAGTTATTTTATTGATAACTAGACTATGTTTGGTTATCAATGCCTGATATCTATGGCTTGAAACCTGCCGCTCATTTGCCTTTTCACCTTTTCTTAGCTTAACATTACTGTGCTTCAGCAAATCGTATCATGTCTAACAATAGTTTTTCCTCTAGCCGAAATATAGAAAACCACATTATTTAAGCTTTTTCTTAATTTAAGGTATACATTCCTTTATTTTAGAAAATTAAAGTACATATATGTTTTGATTTAGCTTAATCTTTTTTCAATATTTGGTTTTTGAATTTTGTATCTTGATGCATGTAATAGCTTTATTATTAGCTCCTATACTCTGTGACTGTGTACACTGTAATTTTGTTTATCAATTGTTGATTTCAATTGTCCTGTATCTACTCAGCACTATCTATGTTTTTAACCTGTTTTTATTTGGCTGCTGAAGGGTTAACCTTTTTTCTGATTAGCCTATAAATAGTCTAGGTTGTAACATAGACAATAGTCTATGAGTAAGCGCCACTAGGGGGCGCGAAACGCGTAAGACCTTGTTTGTGCTGTTTCTCCTGCCTGTCAGTCTGCCTTTTAACATGGCTAAGTGCCTCTAATAAAGACTTTTGTTTTTTACCATTTTGCTTGTGGGTCTGAGTAGTAGTGCCTGCCGCCTCCTCTTCTTCGATAGTACATAGGGATAACGTAGGTGGCGGCGGTGTACGGAGCGGCAGATTAGGGGTTAAAAATTTTTAATAGAGTGGCGGCGATGTGGGGGGGCCTCGGTTTAGGGGTACATAGGTAGTTTATGGGTGTTAGTGTACTTTAGAGCACAGTAGTTAAGAGCTTTATAAACCGGCGTTAGCCCAGAAAGCTCTTAACTACTGACTTTTTTCTGCGGCTGGAGTTTTGTCGTTAGATTTCTAACGCTCACTTCAGCCAAGACTCTAAATACCGGCGTTAGAAAGATCCCATTGAAAACATAGGATACGCAAATGGCGTAGGGGGATCTGCGGTATGGAAAAGTCGCGGCTGCAAAGTGAGCGTTAGACCCTTTCCTGACTGACTCCAAATACCAGCGGGCGGTAAAAACCAGCGTTTGGAGCCTCTAACGCTGGTTTTGACGGCTACCGCCAAACTCTAAATCTAGGCCATAGTTTCTCCATAAAAGCTCAGGTAGTTATCATTGGGCTGCCTTATAGTATTTATTACAGTACAGAACTAAAAAATATCTGGATTGTTAACATTTTTAGCAACAAATTGAATCTTTATTACTGATTTTCCTAAATATCAGCCACCTTTCAAATAGCTTAAATTAGCTAATAATTCTGTTTGAATGTGCTTAATTCAAATTATAACAAATCATTTCAATTCCAGTTGATTAAAAAGTTATAAATCAACTATAAAGCTTATTTAAACTTTGATACACTTGTAATAATTGAAATTATTTCTGTTATAATTATGACATTCCAATTCAATTCCAATTATTGTTAATGTGTTGTTACTTTTTTAATTTGATATTTAGATAATGAAGGCATGAAATATTAAATGGCTTTACTAATTAATGTGCTAGGTCCTATATAGACTGACTCCAGTCCTTAGCAATCTGAATCCATGTATATTTTCTTAGCATAGATGATTAAAATGTAAAGAAAGAGAGGAAGGGAGGGAGTGGGGGAGGGGAGAGAAATTATACAGAGGATAAAATGGGAGAGAGATAGTACAGGTGAGAACAAGATGGTCGCTTATTCTAGGTGTGTGGGGGCGGGGGGGGGGAATAAAATAAAATCAATGTAGAAGATGCAATATATAGCCATAGTTTTTAGCTCTAAAGTAAAAGCTCTGAACTGTTTGTTGTTTTATTTCTAGAATTGCATTCCATTCATGCAGTATAATAAGTCTGACGTGTATACTAAAAATTGGTTCCGAAAACAAGTACAATTACCAACTGGAAAATACATGTTTGAGCTATTTTTACTTTCTAAATTGTCATCATTGTATTTTGAAACCAATTCCTCTGTGTCATGTCCTTCCTGTCTTACCAGTACTGTTGCTGTTTCTTTAAAGGGACAGTCTAGTCAAAATTAAACTTTCATGATTCAGATAGGGCATGCAATTTAAAACAACTTTGCAATTGACTTTTATAATTTAATTTGCTTTGTTCCATTGGTGGTATTTTTGAAAAGATAAACCTAGGTAAACTCAAACTGATTTCTAAACCGTTGAAAACCGCCTCTTAGCTCAGAGCATTTTGAAAGTTTTTCACAGATAGACAGTACTAGTTCATGTGTGTCATATAGATAACATTGTGCTCACTCCCATGGAGTTATTTATGAGTCTGCATTGATTGGCTAAACTGCATGTCTATCAAAAGTACTGAGATAATGGGGCAGTCTGCAGAGGCTTAGCTACAAGGTAATCACAGATGTTAAAAATATATTAATATAACTGTGTTGGTTATGCAGAACTTGGGAATGAGTAATAAAAGGGATTATCTATCTTTTGAAACAATAAAAATTCTGGTTTAGACTGTCCCTTTAAGAATCTTCCTTTTGCAAGACCATATGTTGGATGCTTTGTGCCTTTAAGAAACAGCTTTGTTCATGTTCCATAAGATTTCTGCATCTGTCAATCACTTTTCTGTGGGCGTTTCATTCACTGCTGGGATTTCTTTCTAATTTGTTTCACCTGAGTCCTTTATAAGGCTATGTTATTTTAGTACAATATATATCTATTTATATGTGTGTGTATACATGATTATATATAGGTATAGATATATGCAGATATATATAGGAATATCCATTTACAAATACATACTGTAGAACATAGAATCTGTTGGCGCTCTACAAATACTGCATTCTCAGCTAGATTATGAGTTTTGAACGCTATAGGGAAATTAACGACAGCCACAAAAGCGGTGGTATTTAACCTCCCTATAGCGCTGCTATTACAGGTTTTTTAAAACCTGGCTTGTACGGGCGATATGGTTGCTTTGAGCTCCATACCTCACCCAAATACAAGCAGTGTGTTGATGTGCTTGTGCACGGTTTCCCCATAGACATCAATGGGGAGAGTCGACTAAAAAAAAGCCTAACAAATGCGATTGCGGAAACAAAAGCTCTGTAACGCAGCCCAATTGATGTCTATGGGGAAAGAAAAAGTTACGGTTAAACCTAACACCCTAACATAAAAACGAAGTCTAAATACCCCTAATCTGCTGCCCCTAACATCGCCGCAACCTACATAATGTTATTAACCCCTAATCTGCTGCCCCTAACATCGCTGCCACCTAAATAAAACTATTAACACCTAATCTGCCACTCCCGATATCGCCACCACCTACATTACAGTTATTAACCCCTAATGTGCCGCCCCAATGTCGCCTCCACTATACTAAAGTTATTAACCCCTAAACATCTGGCCTCCCACATCACTAACACTAAATAAATTATTAACCCCTAAACCTAACCCTAACGTAACCCCAACCCTAAGCATAACCCTAACGTAACCCTAAGCCTAACACCCACTAACTTAAATATAATTAAAATATATCTAAATAAAACTTACAATTATTACCTAAATAATTCTTATTTAAAACTAAATACAAACTTACCCGTAAAATAAAACCTAAGCTAGCTACAATATAACTAATAGTTATATTGTAGCTAGCTTAGGTTTTATTTATATTTCACAGGTAAGTTTTTATTATTTTAACTAGGCAGACTAGTTAGTAAATAGTTATTAACTATTTACTAACTACCTAGTTAAAATAAATACAAACTTACCTGTAAAATAAAACCTAAGGTTAGGTTTATTTATGTTTTATTTGGGGGGTTTGGGTGGGTGGTGGGTTTTACTGTTGGGGGGTTGTTTGTAATTTGTTTTACAGGTAAAAGAGCTGATTTCTTTGGGGCAATGCCCGCAAAAGGCCCTTTTAAGGGCTATTGGCAGTTTAGTGTAGGCTAGGTTTTTTTTTATTTTTTTATTTTTTTTTTTATTTTGATAGGGCTATTAGATTAGGAGTAATTCGTTTTTATTTTTGATAATTTTGTTTTTTATTTTGTGTAATTTAGTGTTTATTTTTTTTGTAATTTCGATAATTGTATTTAAATAATTTAATTTATTTTATTTAATTGTAATGTTAGGTTTTAGATTGACACATTAGGTTTTATTTTAAAGGTAAGTTTGTATTTATTTTAACTAGGTAGTTAACAAATAGTTAATAACTATTTACTAACTAGTCTACCTAGTTAAAAAAAATACAAACTTACCTGTGAAATAAAAATAAAACCTAAGATAGCTACAATATAACTATTAGTTATATTGTAGCTAGCTTAGGTTTTATTTTACAGGTAAGTTTGTATTTAGTTTTAAAAAGGAATTATTTAGGTAATAATTGTAAGTTTTATTTAGATTTATTTTAATTATTTTTAAGTTAGGGGGTGTTAGGGTTAGGGTTAGACTTAGGGTTACGTTATGGTTAGGGGTTAATATATTTATGTAGTGATGCGGGAGGGCTGCGGTTTAGGGGGATAATAGGTTTGTTATAGCGGCGGTGTGGGTGGATGGCAGATTAGGGGTTAATAATATTTAAATAATGTTTGCGATGCGGGATGGTGGCGGTTTAGGGGTTAATAAGTTTATTATAGTGGCGACGATGTCGGGGAGTGGCGGAATAGGGGTTAATACATTTTAATAGTTGCGGCGATGTCTGGAGCGGCAGATTAGGGGTTAATTAATTTATTTTAGTGTTTGCGATGCGGGAGGGCCTCAGTTTAGGGGTTATTAGGTAGTTTATGGGTGTTAGTGTACTTTTTAACACTTTAGTTTTTAGTTTTATGCTACAGCTTTGTAACATAAAACTCATAACTGCTGACTTTAGATGGCGGTACGAATCTTGTCCGTATAGAGTGTACGCCTCACTTTTTGGCCTCCCAGGCAAACTCGTAATACTGGTTCTATGGAAGTCCCATTGAAAAAGGACTTTTTTAAAAGTGTGATACTGACTTTGCGTGACGGTCAAAAAGGTGTGCAATACACCTATACCTGCAAGACTTGTAATAGCGGCGTTAGGGAAAAAGCAGCGTTATGAAGCATAACAATGCTTTTTCACTCATAACACAAAACTCATAATCTAGCTGTCTAATAATAATAATAATAATAATTCCCTTATGTAAAGAACATTGTAATGTAAAATATTTGCTGTAAATACACAGTGCCTGCCTTTTTTTCTAACACCTGAGACCTTACTATGCTTTTTTATTTTTGATGTGTTTTGGTGCAAATTTTATGTTTCCCAAAATAGTTAACCACAGATCTGAGTTTGCGGTTATCATTCTAGAATAAATTGCGCTCAAATGATCGCGTTTACGCTCAACTCGTAATCAGAGCACAATTTACCCAGTGTGCAAATGATTGCGAAAACCCAATATCGCTTGCATGCAAACGTTTGTGCTCCACTTGTAATCTGGCTCATAATGTTTAAAATAATATGCATACTAGTATAATGCATATTATTTTAAGTATTGGATATAAATTAAAATGTATATATTCTTGTTTGTTGTGTTTTTTATTTTAAATATAAACATATTTTTTAAATATATATATCCTATAATATAAAAGGCCAAGTGTGTTTGTCCGAAGCTGTCGTGTGCAGTAGAGACAGCACGAGGACAAACACACCTGGCCTAACCTGATATCCTGTTTTGCGGCAGTGGGATGAAAGTGGACGTGGCCGGATGGGCGTGTGAACAAGGCCGGACGGGGATGTGGGCGTGGCCGGGGCATGGTTGGGCGTGGTGGGGGAGCAGTCGGTTACGGTCGGCGCGCGAGAGAGGGGAGAGAAATAGAAAGAGAGGGGAGGGACAAAAAGAGATAGGAAAGAGCTAAAGAAAGAGTAAAGAGATTAAGAGAGGGGGGAGAGAGCAAAATATAGGGGTAAGAGCAAAAGAGAAGGAAGAGAGAGAAAAAGAGAGGGGGGATAGAGAGAGAGCAAAAGAGAGGGGGAGGGAGAAAATAAGAGGGGGAAAGAGAGAGAGGGGAAGAGAGAGAGCAAAAGAGAGAAGGGGGGAGAGAGATCAAAAGAAGAGAGGGGGAAGAGAGAGAAGGGAGAGAGGGGGGAGAGAGAGCAAAAGAGAGGGGAGAGAGAGAGCAATAGAGAGGGGAAGATTGAGAACAAAAGAGAGGGATTGAGAGAGAGCAAAAGAGAGGGGAAAGAGCAAAAGAGAAGGGGGAGCAAATGATTGGGGGAGAGAGAGAGAGCATGCAAAAGAAGGGGGGAAGAGAGAGGAGAAAAATGGGAGAGAGACAGAGCAAAAGAGAGGGGGAGGCAGAGCAAAATATAGGGGGGAGAGAGAGAGAGCTCAAAAGAGGGGGGAGAGAGAGTGCAAAAGAGGGGGGAGAGAGAGCGCAAAAGAGAGGGGGAGAGATAGAGCGCAAGAGAGAGGGGGAGAGAGAGCATGCAAAAGAGGGGGGGGGAAGAGAGAGAGCACAAAAGAGAGGGGGGAGAGAGCGTAAAAGAGAGGGGGGAGAGAGAGTACAAAAGAGAGGGGGAGAAAGAGCAAAATAGAGGGGGGAGAGAAAGCAAGAGAGAGGGGGAGAGAGGGAGAGTGCAAAAGAGAGGGGGAGAGAGCACAAAAGAGAGGGAGAGAGAGAGCAAAAGAGAGGGGGAGAGAGAGAGCAAAAGAGAGGGGGGAGAGAGAGAGAGCAAAAGAGAGGTGGAGTGAGAGAGAATGCAAAAGAGAGGGGGGAGAGAACGCAAAAGAGAGGGGGAGAGAACACAAAAGAGAGGGGGAGAGAGAGCAAAAGAGAGGGGGAGAGAGAGAGCAAGGGGTGGGACTGCTGTACTGCAAAAAATGGCCCGTGTAAACGGGCTTTAGGACTAGTTTATGTTATAAAAGACAATTGTATTATAATTATAGTATTACATAACGGCATGCCTGTTATGTAATAATACAATTGTAATACTAATGACGTGTAACATAAATAAAAGTTTTAAAAAATATATTTATGTTTACATTAACTAAACACAATATATTTTAATTTATATACAATATTTAAAATATGCATCATACATGATAATGCATACTATTTTGAACATTGTAGATAAATGCTAAAATACACTATTAAACCCTAAGCTGCCCTAACCTAATCACCTAACCACCCCCACATAGGTATTGAGGCTGGTTAGGTGATTAAGGCCTACTAAATCCTAATCAACACTACACTAATAACCTAACCACCCCCTTACCTATATGGAGGGTGGTTAGTTGATTATGCCGTAAACCGCCACCTACCAATGCGGACTACATCTACACTACTATACTACCTAACACCTAATCCCACCTCTAAACTAAACCCCCTAAGTTACATAAAATAAAAAAAGACATTATCAAAACAAAACCCATTATACCTTTAATGCCCCATAAAAAAAAATCCACCCAAAAACAAATATAACCCCTAAAACCTTACACTAAAGTCAAATTACAATTCACTTTAAAAGGGCCTTTTATAGGGCATTTCCCTAAAGCGATTACAGCCCCCAAAATAATGACTACAAAAATAAAATTTAAAATAACAAATCTTATTCTTTAAAATAAAAAAAAACATCTTTGCGGGATTGTAGGGGGCCACATCTGCCACCTCCACACTGCAATCTTTATCCATGATGGGGCCCTCTTCATCCTTCTTCATCCCGGTCTGGAGGGGGCAATCCCCACGGATGCAGAGCTGGACTTCCATGCGGCCTCTTACGGTGCCTCCACTCTTCATCTTCTATCCTCAATTATTTTGCTCTTTTTCTAGAGCCCTCCTCTTCATGCGGTCGCCACCACTCACTGAATTTCAGGATGCGCAGAACCCCTTTATATAAGGGTACCGCTTGATCCCTATTGGCTGATTTTACAAAATTTAGCTAATAGCATTAAAGTATTTTATTTTAAATTCTAATTATCCAACAGAAAATAATTTCTTGCTAAGTGGCGGTTTATGCGTTAACAGGATAGATACTTGTGGTGGGCTAGTGGTGGTTGAGGGGTTAACAGGCTAGATACTTGCGGTGGGTATGTGGTGGTTGAGGGGTTAACAGGATAGATACTTGCAGAAGGTATGTGGCAGTTGAGGGGTTAACAGGATAGATACCTGCGGTGGGTATGTGGTGGTTTATTAGTGTAGTATTAATTTGCGATCATGGGGTAAATTTTCAAATATGTTAAATTGCTAATCTTTATATGTAATTGTTGTTGGGTGCTCTGATGAAGAATCAGTGCAATGAAAGATGCATTGATACCTTTCTATGGCCTAGATTTGGAGTTCGGCGGTAAAAGGGCTGTTAACGCTCCGCGGGCTTTTTTCTGGCCGCACCATAAAATTAACTCTGGTATCGAGAGTTAAAACAAATGCTGCGTTAGGCTCCAAAAAAGGAGCGTAGAGCATTTTTACCGCAAATGCAACTCTCGATACCAGAGTTGCTTACGGACGCGGCCGGCCTCAAAAACGTGCTCGTGCACGATTCTCCCATAGGAAACAATGGGGCTGTTTGAGCTGAAAAAAAACCTAACACCTGCAAAAAAGCAGCGTTCAGCTCCTAACGCAGCCCCATTGTTTCCTATGGGGAAACACTTCCTACGTCTGCACCTAACACCCTAACATGTACCCCGAGTCTAAACACCCCTACCCTTACACTTATTAACCCCTAATCTGCCGCCCCCGCTATCGCTGACCCCTGCATTACACTTTTAACCCCTAATCTGCCGCTCCGTAAAACGCCGCCACCTACGTTATCCCTATGTACCCCTAATCTGCTGCCCTAACATCGCCGACCCCTATGTTATATTTATTAACCCCTAATCTGCCCCCCACAACGTCGCCGACACCTACCTACACTTATTAACCCCTAATCTGCCGAGCGGACCTGAGCGCTACTATAATAAAGTTATTAACCCCTAATCCGCCTCACTAACCCTATCATAAATAGTATTAACCCCTAATCTGCCCTCCCTAACATCGCCGACACCTACCTTCAATTATTAACCCCTAAACTTCCGATCGGAGCTCACCGCTATTCTAATAAATGGATTAACCCCTAAAGCTAAGTCTAACCCTAACACTAACACCCCCCTAACTTAAATATAATTTTTATCTAACGAAATAAATTAACTCTTATTAAATAAATTATTCCTATTTAAAGCTAAATACTTACCTGTAAAATAAACCCTAATATAGCTACAATATAAATTATAATTATATTATAGCTATTTTAGGATTAATATTTATTTTACAGGCAACTTTGTAATTATTTTAACCAGGTACAATAGCTATTAAATAGTTAAGAACTATTTAATAGTTACCTAGTTAAAATAATAACAAATTTACCTGTAAAATAAATCCTAACCTAGGTTATAATTAAACCTAACACTACCCTATCAATAAAATAATTAAATAAACTACCTACAATTACCTACAATTAACCTAACACTACACTATCAATAAATTAATTAAACACAATTGCTACAAATAAATACAATTAAATAAACTATTGTTTATACAATTAAATAAACTACTGTTCCGATCAGCCAATAGAATGCGAGCTCAATCTGATTGGCTGATTGGATCAGCCAATCGGATTGAACTTGATTCTGATTGGCTGATTCCATCAGCCAATCAGAAAATTCCTACCTTAATTCCGATTGGCTGATAGAATCCTATCAGCCAATCGGAATTCGAGGGACGCCATCTTGGATGACGTCCCTTAAAGGAACCGTCATTAGTCGGGAGACATCGGAAGAAGAGGATGGATCCGCGTCGCCTGCTTCAAGATGGACCCGCTCCGCACCGGATGGAAGAAGATCGAAGATGCCGCTTGGAGAAGATGTTTGCCGGTCCGGATGTCCTCTTCTTGCCGGATAGGAGGAAGACTTTGGAGCACCGGATTATGGATCGCCAACCCCCGCTTGGGTTGGATGAAGATCTTGGAGCCAGGACGGATCGGTGATACCTGGATGGTGAAGACAAGGTAGGAAGATCTTCAGGGGATTAGTGTTAGGTTTATTTAAGGGGGGTTTGGGTTAGATTAGGGGTATGTGGGTGGTGGGTTGTAATGTTGGGGGGGGGGTATTGTATGTTTTTTTTTTACAGGCAAAAGAGCTGAAATTCTTGGGGCATGCCCCGCAAAGGGCCCTGTTCAGGGCTGGTAAGGTAAAAGAGCTTGTAACTTTTTTAATTTAGAATAGGGTAGGGAATTTTTTATTTTGGGGGGCTTTGTTATTTTATTAGGGGGCTTAGAGTAGGTGTAATTAGTTTAAAATTGTTGTAATATTTTTCTTATGTTTGTAAATATTTTTTTATTTTCTGTAACTTAGTTCTTTTTTATTTTTTGTACTTTAGCTAGTTTATTTAATTGTATTTATTTGTAGCAATTGTGTTTAATTAATTTATTGATAGTGTAGTGTTAGGTTAATTGTAGGTAATTGTAGGTAGTTTATTTAATTATTTTATTGATAGGGTAGTGTTAGGTTTAATTATATCTTAGGTTAGGATTTATTTTACAGGTAAATTTGTTATTATTTTAAATAGGTAACTATTAAATAGTTCTTAACTATTTAATAGCTATTGTACCTGGTTAAAATAATTACAAAGTTGCCTGTAAAATAAATATTAATCCTAAAATAGCTATAATATAATTATAATTTATATTGTAGCTATATTAGGGTTTATTTTACAGGTAAGTATTTAGCTTTAAATAGGAATAATTTATTTAATAAGAGTTAATTTATTTCGTTAGATAAAAATTATATTTAAGTTAGGGGGGTGTTAGTGTTAGGGTTAGACTTAGCTTTAGGGGTTAATCCATTTATTAGAATAGCGGTGAGCTCCGATCGGAAGTTTAGGGTTTAATAATTGAAGGTAGGTGTCGGCGATGTTAGGGAGGGCAGATTAGGGGTTAATACTATTTATGATAGGGTTAGTGAGGCGGATTAGGGGTTAATACATTTATTATAGTAGCGCTCAGGTCCGCTCGGCAGATTAGGGGTTAATAAGTGTAGGCAGGTGTCGGCGACGTTGAGGGGGGCAGATTAGGGGTTAATAAATATAATATAGGGGTCGGCGATGTTAGGGGCAGCAGATTAGGGGTACATAGGGATAACGTAGGTGGCGGCGATTTGCGGTCGGAAGATTAGGGGTTAATTATTGTAAGTAGCTGGCGGCGACATTGTGGGGGGCAGGTTAGGGGTTAATAAATATAATACAGGGGTCGGCGGGGTTAGGGGCAGCAGATTAGGGGTACATAAATATAACGTAGGTGGCGGTCGGCAGATTAGGGGTTAAAAATTTAAATCGAGTGGCGGCGATGTGGGGGGACCCCGGTTTAGGGGTACATAGGTAGTTTATGGGTGTTAGTGTACTTTAGGGTACAGTAGTTAAGAGCTTTATAAACCGGCGTTAGCCAGAAAGCTCTTAACTCCTGCTATTTTCAGGCGGCTGGAATTTTGTCGTTAGAGCTCTAACGCTCACTTCAGAAACGACTCTAAATACCGGCGTTAGAAAGATCCCATTGAAAAGATAGGCTACGCAAATGGCGTAGGGGGATCTGCGGTATGGAAAAGTCGCGGCTGTAAAGTGAGCGTTAGACCCTTTAATCACTGACTCCAAATACCAGCGGGCGGCCAAAACCAGCGTTAGGAGCCTCTAACGCTGGTTTTGACGGCTACCGCCGAACTCCAAATCTAGGCCCCAGTGTGCTACTGTATAGTATGTTTTTACCCCTCTGCTTGCAATGTAGCATGTTTTGAGTACTTGTGGGTTGTTGTTTTTTTTTAATGGAATTTCATTTTTAGCAATGTCACACAATACACCTACAATGTCTGGCAGAGGTGTGTACAAATGCAAAATATTGTTTTCTGCACAATATATTCCCCTGGAGAAAGTGTCTTGTATGACAACATATACCTTTTTTGTTTTGATGCTTTATTGTGTCCTTTTGAATATTGGGTACATTTATTTCAAATTAATTAACAATACGCTTGATTTTGAATAGGACCTATATGATGAAGTTCATGAATGGCGTTTCATTTCCTATTGTGAAAAAGAGCAATATCTGGCAAGTTGTGTATATATCAAACTGTGTGGGAAGCTTTGGTATAAAGTCAATTTGAGAAAGACTCGCGTATGATGTAGGTATGTACATGGTGACAATCAGAAGAGTTCCAGATACAAAACCAATTTGAATTAATTGGAAAACTTTGAATTATGTTTGATCTGTTTAACCAATATAGACTAACTACTGGTGGTAGACCAGGAGCTTTTATTCCCAACAAATCTAGGCTTTATTATTAGATTTATTTTGCAAGTTGGTGACTCTGTAGGATGTATTCAGTAGAATTATGTACTTATTTATTCACCCTAACATTCTAAGGTGAGAAGAGTAGGGGAAATGTATGTTTGTAAGGCATTGATGATGTCATAAGAAGAGGTGGGTTCAAGGCCCTTGACAGTTACAGTATATATAAAAAGTGCAGCAATAGTTAAATTATTAATACAGCAAATGAGGTATCACCGACTATACAAAATACATTTGTAAAAAGTAATAATACAAATATATTTTATTTCATAATGGAATTCTATAAAAGGGCGTTTAAAATGATTCATTGGCATTCCTGTAGATCAATATTCATATTTAGTCTGTTTGCATTCAATTTTGGAATGGCTAAATTTCCATTTAAAGCAAACTTTGTAATCTATTTATTACAAATTCCAGCTGTGGTACTTAATTAATAGCCTTTACTTCTGTCTGGCTATGATCATATAAAAAGTATACATTTTTATGTGTGTGCCCATCTTGGCTTTACCCTACCCCATTGCTTTAAGTAGTTTGTTGTGCGATTATGCTTCTGAGTAACCTTTGCTTGGCATTTTAATAGCAATTCCAGATAAAAAGGCTGCTTGAGGTATTATTCACTACAAACCTGTATTACTCCTTGCAGGTGGCATTATATGGGAGCTATATCTGCCATAGCATGTCATTTTTAAAAATCAGGTTCCTACATTTCAGGATGTTTTCATGCATATTTGACACAAAGCTTGATTATAAATAGTGCTGAATGTCTGATGCTTTAATCTCAGTAACATTTGTCAAAATGTAAATAACATATAAAATGTAGTGATTTCAAGCTTGAACCAAAGTTACTTTTAACCTTGTAATGTGTACATCCTAGTTCTTCCTCCCTGACAGCAGTAACCACAGTACTTGATTTTTAACCTCTGTACCACTTATGTGATTTGCGCACTTGCCACTCATGCTCCAGGCTATTTCTTTCTTTTGAAAAGGCAGGTGGCAAATAAGCTGTACCAACCTCCATGTTGACAATAGCTGACAATGCTCGCAAGGACGGTGCTCTAAGTATATGAGCAGTCACAGGGAGTTAAAAATCAATAACACTGTATGGTTTCATCTCTCATGGCATCAATCATTATGTATAACCTGCAAGGTTAAATGTAACTTTCAGAAAAATCTCAGGTGTTGTGTCCATTTAAGTGAGTAACAGAATCATCAGCATATAGTGTTTATTTTTTTATTTTTATTATTTTTTTCTTCAGAAAGGATCATTGAGAAAATAGAAGCATTATTTTATCAATAAAGTGTAATACATCAATACATGAATCTAATTATTAGTATTTAGAGGAATGCCTAAATTAAAGGATGCTCTATACTGAAATTGGATTTCAGTACTATATATATGTTTTCTGTTCAATTGAAGAAATTATGTACTGACCTTTTGAAAGCAAACTAAATAAATCTCTCTTGTCTAGACTTGTTTTGAGACCTTTAACATGTTTCACCTGCATACTAATGCACTTTTATTTATTGCACAATTCACGGAAGACCATTCTATTGCTAGTGTATAGAACAATCCTTACAAGGTTTTTAAGGCATTATGAACAACTATACTGATGTATTTGGAACACTATATCATTCAAAAGTTTATTTATTGAGAGGGGGGAGAGAGGGGGGATAGAGAGAGGGATGATAGAGAGAGGGGGGAGATAGGGAGGGGGAGAGAGAAAGAGAGGGGAGATAGGGAGGAGGAGAGAGAAAGAAGGGGAGAGAGAGAGGGGGGAGAGAGGGGGAGAGAGAGAGAGGGGGGAGAGAACAAAAGAGATGGGAAAGAGCTAAAGATAGGATAAGAGAGGGGAGAGAGCAAGAGAGGGAGGAGAGAGCAAAATAGAGGGGGAGAGAGAAAATAAGAGGAGGAAAGAGAGAGAGCAAAAGAGAGGGAAGAGAGGGAGCAAAAGAAAAGGAGGAGAGGGGGAGGAGCAAGGGGGGGGTAGAGAGAGGGGGGAGATAGAGAGGGGAAGAGAGAGGGGGAAGAGAGAGAGAGGGGAGAGAGAGAGAGAGAGAGAGAGAGAGAGAGGGGAGAGAGAGAGAGAGGGGGAAGAGAGAGGGGGGGAGATAAAGAGGGGGAGAGAGAAGGAGAGAGATTGGGGAGAGAGAGAGGGGAGAGAGAGGGGAGAGAGAGAGGGTGGAGAGAGAGGGGGGAGAGGGGGGGGAGAGAGAGAGGGGAGAGAGAGAGAGGGGAGAGATATGGAGGGGGAGAGAGAAAGAGGGGGAGAGAGAAAGAGGGGGAGAGAGAGAGAGAGGGGGAGAGAGAGAGAGGGAGAGAGAGAAGGAGAGAGAGAGGGGGTGAGAGAGAGAGGGAGAGAGAGAGAGAGAGGGGGGAGAGAGAGAGAGGGGGGAGAGAGGGGGGGAGAGAGATGGGGGAAGAAAGAGGGGGGGAGAGAGAGAGAGGGGGAGAGAGGGGGGAGAGAGAGGGGGGAGAGAGGGGGAGAGGGGGAGGGAGAGGGGGAGAGAGAGAGTGCAAAAGAGAGGGAGGACAGAGGGTGGAGGGGGGGGGAGAGAGGGGAAGAGGGGGGGAGAGAGAGCGCAAAATAGAGGGGGGAGAGCGCAAAAGAGAGGGGGAGAGAGAGCGCAAAAGAGGGGGGAGAGAGAGAGCACAAAAGAGAGGGGGAGAGAGAGTGGAAAAGAGAGGGGGAGAGAGTGCAAAAGAGAGGGGGAGAGAGAGCACAAAAGAGAGGGGGGAGAGAGAGCACAAAGAGAGGGGGAGAGAGAGAGGGAGAGAGAGAGGGGGAGAGAAAGAGAGGGGGGATAGAGAGAGAGAGAGAGAGAGAGGGGAGAGAGAGAGGGGGGGAGAGAGAGGGGGAAGAAAGAGGGGGGGAAGAAAGAGGGGGGAGAGAGAGAGGGGGGGAGAGGGGGAGAGGGGGGGAGGGGGAGAGAGAGAGAGTGCAAAAGAGAGGGAGGACAGAGGGGGGAGAGAGGGGGGAGAGAGAGGGGAAGAGGGGGGAGAGAGAGCGCAAAAGAGAGGGGGGAGAGAGAGCGCAAAAGAGAGGGGGGAGAGAATGCACAAAAGAGGGGGGAGAGAGAGAGCACAAAAGAGAGGGGGAGAAAGAGTGCAAAAGAGAGGGGGAGAGAGTGCAAAAGAGAGGGGGAGAGAGAGCACAAAAGGGAGGGGGGAGAGAGAGCACAAAAGAGAGGGGGAGAGAGAGAGCGCAAAAGAGATGGGGGAGAAAGAGAGTGCAAAAGAGAGGGGGGAGAGAGAGCGCAAAAGATAGGGGGAGAGAGCGCAAAAGAGAGGGGGGAGAGAGAGCACAAAAGAGAGGGGGGAGAGAGAGAGCGCAAAAGAGAGGGGGGAGAGAGAGAGCGCAAAAGAGAGGGGGAGAGAGAGCTCAAAAGAGAGGGGGAGAGAGCGCAAAAGAGAGGGGGAGAGAAAGAGCGCAAAAGAGAGGGGGGAGAGAGAAAGATCAAAAGAGAGGGGGGGAGAGAGCGCAAGGGGTGGGACTGCTGTACTGCAGAAAATGGCACGTTTGAATGGGCTTTAGGACTATTTTGTTTATATTTTCTGTATTTTGTCAGATGTTCCTATCCTTCAAAACAGATGTCTAATTATTGTAAACCTCTCCTCCAGGGCTATTATTGGCCAAATTAAGTCAGATGGTTCTTACCGTTTTTTTATTTTTTTATTATTTTTTAAATACCAATCTTTCAAAGAAATTGTTATAGGTCTTTTTTTTGTAAAATTCATTGATCTTAGAAAAAGATGGTTGTGACCGTTGAGCTTTATTGGGATCAATCACAATCTATTAGCTATTTACTCCTAAAATGGCTTTTTGCTTTCCAACGGAATTTGTCAGTTTGTTTTTCTACTGATCACAATCCAAAATGTATCTGTGTGTTAAAACCCTGCAGTTACATTCATGTTTTTATTAGACGAGTTCCCAAAAAGGCCTTTTCGGGGAAGTCACATGAAACTGAGATATAGAGTAATCATTTCTCACCTCTTAAGGTTCAGTAAAGTTATTTTGAATTAACCCCTTTTTTCAGTGTGTAAGGGAAATGCTCATTTACATGTGTGCAATTCGAATACATCCTCATTACTTCTTAACCATCTGCGTGCCTTTTTATATAAGCATGATGGACATACAGGCATGTTTGCTCAATCACTATATTGTCACTTTTAGTGTTTTTTCATTGTTTCCATTTATTTATAAGCACTGTTTTCCGGTTTGGTGTGCTCTACATTTGAAATCAAGAAGAAGACTATGGGGCATATTTATCAAGCTCCGTATTTATCAAGCCCCTGAAGGCTCGCTGGAAACAGAAGTTATGAAGCAGCGGTCTAAAGATCACTGCTCCATAACTTGTCCGCCTGCTCTGAGACGGCGGACAGAACTCAACCTGATCGAATACGACCGGGTTGATTGACACCCCCTGCTAGCGGCCAATCTGCAAAGGGTGGCATTGCACCAGCAGTTCACAAGAACTACTGGTGTAATGTTAAATGCCGACAGCGTATGCTATCGGCATTTATCAATGTGCAGCAGACATGATACGCTACTGCGTATCATGTCCGCTCGCACATTGATAAATAGGCCCCTATGGGTTTCTATTAGAAGGAATTAGGGCATCTTCTTAAAATAGATTTTAACAGTACTAAAACTGTGAAACCACTTGATTGCAATATTCTAGCTGCGAAGATGTTCATACAAGATCGCGTTCTCATGAACATGTTTTTAAAATGATTCACACCTTGGTGAATGGGGGTGAAAGTCTAAACAAACTGATGACAGTGAGTTTTAATTTGCTTGCAACTTCATTACTGAACTCACGTTCATAAAGGCAGAATCCCATTTAGATGTTCAATAATGTTGGCGCAAGCAGGATAAAACAAACTGAGCATTTTCTTGATTTTCGTTGATAATTCTGATATCCATTGTTTGTACAATCATATAATTTTTTAATATGTCAGTGGGTGGTGGAAAAAAAAAGGCTAAGGGTGTGTGTGAAGTGTACCCTAATCATATGTTTGTTAACCTAGCATATATGCATGTATATTAAATGTGTTATATATATATACCGTATATATATATATATATATATATATATATATATATATATATATATATATATATATATATATATATACACATGTGTGTGTGTATATGTGTATGTGTATATATATATATATATATATATATATATATACACACACTTTTGAGCCATTTCCAGTCAAATACCTTAAAACTTGAAAAATCTTTTTTATTTAATTTTAATTTAAGTTAACGACGAGCGGTAACTTCAATTGCGCTCAAGCAATCACATTTATTTTCAACTTGTAATACAAGCGAAAAACCACCTCTGAAAGTGAGTGATCTTCGATCCCTCAGACATCACTGTCTCTGAAGCGTGCAAACACCTGCGATAAACCACTTTTACTTTCGCGTAACTGTAAGTGCTCCACTCATAATCTAGCCCTATGCAAGCAAGCGAAACCATGACATAAGACATTCCTCTAATTATTCTCTGTACAGGTGGCTCTCGGTTTACGCCGGTTTAATTTGCGCCGTTTCAGGATAGCAACCTTTTTTTTCATTCATTTGACTGCTATTGAAAAGCATTGAAAAGCAGTGCACTAATTAAAATAGCCAGTAGGTGGAGCTGTCCGCTTGTGTTGCAGCAGTGTTATGTAAGCTTAGCAGACTGAAATTAATCTGTGTACACAGAACATACATTAGCTATCGAGCAGCTTTCAAAGGAACAAGATCTAGCAGGCACTTCCCTATAATCTTCCTGTGCAGCTGCTTGAGGTGAGGATGCCTAACTGCTTAATCAGTCCAGATTGAAATGCATAGAATAGGTGCAGACCTAATATTATATAACATGCTAACAATGCAGAGAACTGCAATTAAAAACATGTTTTTGTTCATTAAACTTAGTTTGATGATACAGTCTGTTATGTGATTATTTAATTAGGTTTATAATGCTGTTTAGCATTTAAAGTCTTTATTTCAAAGCTTTAAAAATAATGTATTAGGAGTTACTTATGTCAATTTTGAGAGGGGCCTGGAATCTAACTCCCTCACTTCCCAATGACTTACATTATAAACTGGGTTTCAATTTACAACGGTTTCGATTTACAACCATTCCTTCTGGAACCTAACCGCGGCATAAACTGAGGGCTAACTGTATTATTATTATTATTGTTGTCATAATTTATAAAGAGCCAATACATTCAACAATAATGACAAGGGCCCCTATTTAACAAAGGCCTTGTGGACCTGATCCGACATTGCGGATCAGGTCCGCAAGACCTTGTTGAATGCGGAGAGCAATATGCTCTCCGTATTCAGCATTGCACCAGCAGCTCACAAGAGCTGCTGGTGCAACGCCACCCCCTGCAGACTCGCGGCCAATCGTCCGCCAGCACGGAGGTGTCAATCAACCCGATCGTACACGATCAGGTTGAATTGTGGTAATTCCTGTCCGCCTGCTCAGAGCAGGCGGACAGGGTTATGGAGCAGCGGTCTTTGTGACCACTTCTTCATAACTGCTGTTTCTCGTGAGTCTGAAGACTCGCCAGAAACACGGGCCGTCAAGCTCCTTTCGGAGCTTGATAGATAGGCCCCAAAGTGTTGATAGCTACAATATTTACATAGCATTATCTTTAGTTATAAAGATAAGGGAAGTTAATGAATAGTTACACAGATATAGCAATGACTAGTTTGAATAAGGGAGATAAATTAATATTATTAATGTTTATTTATAAAGCACCAACATTTTACTCAGCATTATACAAAGGTATATTACAATCATAAGGGTACAATACAATTAAAAAAAAATACAATGAGACATAATGTAAATCAATTTATATATATAAATAAAAGAGGAGTGCCCTGCTCTTAAAGGGACAGTCTACACCAAAATTGTTAATCCCTTTTTTACTGATTCCCCAGTTTTACTTAACCAACAGAGTATAGTAATACACTTTTTACCTCTGTGATTACCTTTTTTTCATTTGTTAGTTTTTCAAAAAGAAACTTTATTATATCAAGTTGAAGCATGTATTACACAATATCAAAGCATTGCTGATCAAATACATAAAATAGTACAATAAACTGGTCAAAGAACCGAGTGCAAGAGAAGATTAAATTACTTCTCGTAGTTTGTAGATTATAGAAATACTCATCATTAGACATCGCTTAAGACTTCAATCTGATAAATCACTCTACAGTATAACTGTACAACTTTCAAACAATCAGAACACATAACACATTTAAAAACATCTATACAGCTGTGAAGAACAATAAGGTACTTTGTATCAAGTAGTCTGTAAATCTATGTGCAGGTTATGGAAGAAGAGAATATGAATGTTGACAAATATAAAGTATAGTGATGAACAGTTGCAACAACAGTGGGCTTTGAGGAGTGTAGATATTCTTCCCAGAGCAAGCGGATAGACAAGAAATCCTCTGTTTTGTGTAGTTTTGCAAAGTGATACTGTTACAAGTCTATGGCAGTGGACACTCTATCGCGCCAGAATTGTAAGGTTGGCAAAGCTGACTGTTTCCAGTAGTATGGGATATATCTTTTGGCCGTATTGATCATTATAGTAAGGAGTTTAAGTCTTAGTGAGCAGGTTATCTGAGGGATGAAGTTAAAAAGAAAAATCCATGGGGTGTGTGGGAGAGAGGTACCTATCACTAACTCTATTTCTTCTCTAATATCTGACCAGTATGTTTGTGCGACAGGGCATGACCACCATAAGTGGGTAAAGGTGCCACGCTGTGTGCATCCTCTCCAGCAGTCGGTTACAGAACCTGGGAACAATCTCCCTTATTTGTCAGGGGTATAAAGCCAATGAATAATTGTAAATAGACTTACAAGTAAGAGTAGGTAACTTAAATCTGTGAGGAAAATTTCCACCAATGCCCTTGCAGAATCAGAGCTGAGTAGTTTTTATTTAGAAAAAATGTTTTTCTCCATTCATACACTAAAGTTTATTAAATCAAAATTTAACCACACATACATTTAGCAGAAGCTAAAAATTAAAAACACTCCACCTAGGTTGAGCTGAGATTTTTAAATTAGTCTGAAATCAGTATCAAAGGTATCTAGCAGCAAAAATTATAGTTGTAAGCTAAGCCCTTACAATCCGAGGGCTAGTTTAAATTTAAATTTTTACAAATTATTAAAGCTGCATTGTACCAGACCAACGAAGGTGAGCAAGTTAAAAGAAAAGGGAAAGACAAAGCTTATCCCAGAGGACCCCTGACGTACGTTTCACAAAAAACGCTTCCTCAGAGGGGTGTGGAGCTGCTGCAAAATGCTATATTTATGAGTCATTAAGACTCTCCTCCGATGTTTGAGTGGATGTTCCATAATTGCCAAAGTTACATTTTAATTGGCTCATATGAGTGTCAGTCACCAAAGTGACTGGTGATAGGATACAGTGAGAGGTTGTGATTCTAAACGTCACGCTACGTCTAAAATGGGCGTTTTTTGTTTATATTGACATTTATTGGGCAGATCTCATTGGATGATTACATCGGCCATATGTTACGCAAATATGTTTAGCTAAATGTCTGACATATCGATGGGAAGTATAACGCAGTCACTTATCAAATATGACCGGTTATCGTAGGTAGATAGATCGTATTAATGTATCCCTTTCACATAAACGTTGTACCTGGAGACTGCTGTTTAGCTAAGTTGCTGTCCGTTTTATTCATACCCAGATAAAGGGAATAGTACATATAAGTGCATAATAATGTGAGTCGGCGTGCAGTCTCACCCCTTTTAGCATTGGTCAGCAGCTTGCTACAGTCGTTAATATTGAGGGGTATGATAGATCTGCTCAATATCATTTATTCAGTCTATATGAGTAAGCTGCTTATAGGCTAACATCAGTGTTACGTCTAGAGTGGGCGTGTTTGTTTATATTTGCTTCTGTGATCACAGTCTCATTGGATGATCACATTTAACATATGTTACGCTGTTGGACTTAGCTTAATATCTGACACATCGATCTAAAGCGTGGGGTAGTCATTGGCAAGTCTGATCGTGTATTATAAACGATTAGATTTTATTTTATTTTAATCAGCTGCTTGCTTATGTTGGTGATATGAAAGGATGTGATTTATCTACGCGTTAACCATTCATTCAGTCTATTATGGGTAAACTGCTTATACACTTGATTCTTCCTATATCAGATTCTAAAAGGAAGAGTTACGTGAAAGGCAACACTGTTTATTGAAAAGTGCACAGATGCCAAGGATGATTTTTGGAGATGTCAGTATTATTTTAAGCACAAATATGATAGGATACCTCTTTTTAGAGCATATGTGTGAGAGATAGCCTTTAGTCCATATTTCTTTCATTCTTAGGTATATTTTCAATGTGCTAAAAATGGATAATATGCTGGATTATGTTAAGGCATGATTGTTCTCATTACTGCGGATGCTAATTTTGTATAAAAATTGCTGGTCAGATCACTTTATCATTAATAAGTGAATAAAAGTATTATGATAAAAATAAAAGTAAAAATAAAAAATAGAAACTTAGGTGTGTAAGGAGTGCTCTTGCGTGCTAAAAAATAATATTACATATTGAGAGTGACCAAAAAGGGGGACAAATGTGAGACATACCTAATTCAGTGTATATATATTGACTAGATGGGTTTTGCTTATACAGAGTGTACAGGTTAACGTGTATACAATGTTGTGAATTAAATAAACAGGTCAAAGTATAATAACCTTAGAATTTGGGTGGTGTGATGAATTTTTGATCAATGAGAGTGAGTCGTGGAGTGAGCCATGAATTATAATAAGTGATAGGACAAGACAATTATTGATATAAGTGATACATTATTTCACTTACAAATATACAAAGTAATTATTGAAATCATTCATGCCATTAGGTTTTACAGAATTTAAACGGTAGATCCATTTGCATTCAAGTTTGAGTAATGTTTTCTCCAGATTGCCTCCTCGTATTCCTAATGAGGCTTTTTGAATGACCATATATTTCAGATTGCTAGTGGAACACTTGTGATGTATTTGAAAGTGTTTTGCGACTGATGTTAGCTTTTTGCCAGGAGCTTCATCCTTATTGGCATTTTTTATGTTGTTAGCGTGTTCAAGGATACGTACCCTGATCTCCCGGGTTGTCATGCCAACATAGATCATTTTGCATTGGCAAAAGAGAGCATATACAACCGCAATAGTTCTGCAGGAGAAATGGGAGGCTAGATTATATACATGGCCATCTTTATCTTGAATGGTTTTAGACTTCATTACGTATGGGCATGCGGAGCAAGTCCCACAGGGATACATCCCTGGGTCAGTGTCCTTTTTCTTGAAAGCTCTTACATAATGGCTAGAGACGAGTCTATCCCTGAGATTTGTGGGTCTTTTGTACCCAATTGAGATTCTGTCACCGATATTTTCTTTCAGAGAAGGATCATTTTGCAGAATTTTCCAGTGTTGGTTGATTATTTTAGTTATTTCTGGCATTTGTGGGTTGTATGTGGTGATTAGTCTTGGATTAGACTCACTAGTATTTTTGACCTTGGGAATGAGTAAATTTTCTCTGTAGATATTCAGGGCCTTATATTTGGCTCGTTTGACTGCTTTTTTGCTATAGCCTCGTGCCATAAGTCTGTCCATTAGAGTTTTACTTTCTGTGAGATATATATCAGTACTGGAACAATTACGTCTTAGGCGCAGAAATTCCCCAAAGGGGATAGCCTTAAGGGTGCATGGTGGATGAGCGCTAGATCTATGTAATAGAGTGTTAGTCGCTGTTTCTTTTCGGTAAATAGTGGTGTTAATGTAACCATCTTCTTTCTTGAATATAGTTATATCCAGAAAGGAAATTTTGTGTTGATCGGCTGAGTATGTTAATTTGATGTTTTTGTTATTCATATTTATTTTGGTCATAAATTGATCTAATTCCTGAGATGTTCCTTGCCATATGAATAAGACATCATCTATATATCTTATCCATAGCGGGATATGATCAGTATGATGTTGTAATTCAGTCGAAAAAACATTAAAGAGCTCCCAATGCCCCAAGAACAGGTTGGCATATGTAGGTGCGCAGGCCGTACCCATTGCGGTACCCTGCGTCTGTAAGTAGTACCTATCGTTGAAGGTAAAAAAATTGTGTGTTAAAACAAACTGCAGTAGTTGGATTACGAAATTATTATGATCTTCATTGTCATTTGTATTAGATGACAAGAAATACTTGATGGCTGCTATTCCATCTGTGTGTCTAATATTTGTGTAGAGTGACTCCACATCTGCAGTGACAAGCCACATGTCATCAGAAAGCTGTATATTTTGTAGTATTTGTAGTACCTCCATAGTATCACGGACGTATGAAGGTAATGTAGTTAGGTACTCTCTTAGTCTTTGATCGACATATCTGCTGGCATTTTCTGTTAGGTTTTCGTTCCCAGAAACGATAGGTCTGCCAGGGGGTATTTGGGAGTTCTTGTGCACCTTTGGTAAGAAATATAATGTAGCGACTTTAGGATGATCTATGGTTAAGTACTTTTTCTCAGTGATTGTAATGATGTTATCTGTCCAGGCTTGTTTGACTAAGTTATTATATTGTGTCAAATATGAGCTTTGAGGATTAAAGATCAATTGTTTGTAGCAAGTAAGATTAGATAGCTGTCTAGAGGCTTCGTCTATATACATTTTAGATGGCCATAATACCACATTCCCACCCTTGTCGGACGGTTTTATAGTGATATCTTTCCAAGATTCAATCTTATTCAGAGCTTTAAATTCTGATGTTGTCAGATTGTGATTCTTTCGAATAACAGGCAATTGTTCAATTTGATTGCAGACCATTTTACAAAATACCTGAATTTCAGGCGAATTTGACATAGAGGGAACATATTTGGATTTAGGTTTCAGTGTGGATTTCCATGTACTAGAATCAGGTAGGGTAACATCATTGGTGTTAATCATATTCTCATCACTGAGTTGTTCTAATAGTTCAACTGTATTTAGATCTCCTGCGTCTAATACATTGGGATTATAGGCATATATTTTTTTCAGCATCAGCTTGCGTGAAAATAAATGTATGTCTTTTATTAACTCAAACTTATTGAGAGAATTAACTGGACAAAAAGATAATCCCTTGGATAGTACATCTATATGATCTTGATTCAGTGTGTGATCTGATAAATTGATGACCCTTAGTTTGTCATCCTGATTTTGGAGAAGGGACTCAGTTCCCTCCTCCTGGTGGATTGGCGTGTTGGACCTGTAAATTTCCTTTTGTTCCCCCGTGAGTTGGGTATTGTGTGATTGGTCTGCGATGTAGGAGGAGTTGGATTGTGTGGGGTTTGGGCTAAAAAAGAAGAGGAAGATGTATTTAGTGACTGTGCTGCACTATGTGTCTTAGGTCTGGTGGATTGAGAGTTGGATTGAGTATAATGCCATCTGCTAATGTGTTCATTTCCGCTATGTTCATAGAGGAGGCAGAGGAGCTCATTTGTTTGCAAATTATTTTCCATGTTTTAGATGGTTGTTGGTCATTAAGCTCCCTCTCCCAACTGATGGTGTAGGATGGGGGGTGTAGTGAGCGATGCGACAGTAGTAGTTTATAGGATATGGAGAGGATGCCCGTTATCGGGAATGATAGGTAGCATAAGGATTCGAATGGAGTCAAAGGTTGGGTCAGGTTGTGTCTATCCACATGTGTTGAGAAATAGTGTGCAAGCCAGGTATGCAGGGCAGGGCCTATAATCTCAATTACCTCCTCTCTAGGTTTTAGTTTGCTGTTTTGTAAGAGTAAATGATGGGGTATCGCCTGAGTAAGATTAGGGTTATTGGTGTTATGAGATGTGAGCTGGAATGGAGTTGTGGGATTATCTAAAAGGGGTGTTAGGGGAGATCAGGGTGTAGAGATTGTTTTGTGTCCTCTTAAAATTTTCCCCCATACGGTAAACGTTTCTCGTACTAAAAAGGGGAGTTCCGGGTAGCACTGTTCGCGTATTGTTGTAAGCCAGCATTTACCCCCCAACTGTCCCTTCCATGAGAGTTTGTGTTCTAAACCTATACATTCCTTATGATTAGCATGTCTATACCAATCTACTATTCTGGTCATAATGGTTGCATAACGATACATCAGTAGATTCGGGACTCCAAGTCCTCCCTCTAGTTTAGCATGGTATAAGGTTTGTGTGGCAATCCGTGGGCGTTTATGATTCCAGATGTATGAATTGATAAGTTTCTGTAAAGAATAGATGGTGGAATCGGGGATGGGGATAGATAATGCTTGAAGAGCGTAAAGGATTTTAGGGAGTATTACCTGTTACAAACTGCTGTTTGTAACTGGCCCTTTAAATGGAAAATTGCCCTGCTTGCCTGGATTTTGGAGAAGCCTATTTGCCAGCCTCCTTCCACATGACTATGGCCCCTGGAAGATTGTGCCCCTGAGGACATATTGACTTTTGTTGGGTGTGTGTGTGGCCCTTTAAGAACCATCTGGGGACATATTGTGACTTTGATGAACAATGCCCCTTTAAGACTATGTCCCCAGACCTGTGAAATGACTTGTCCCTGGCTTTCTCCCACTTGGTTCAGTTTCATTGTGTGCCATTAAGAGTTAAATTTTGTTCAGCTTCAAGAAACCTATTCTAAATACAAGTCTGCTGGGATTAGCTCTAATTAGGTTTAGTGATCAACTTTCCCATTGTCTAATCAGACTAGTATTGATAAGGTGGACTGCATTGTTTTATTGTGTGTAATGTTATCTGCTGAAGTAAATGTTGTGGCCTGTCAAAGGGAGTGTCTCTCTATCTAATATCAAATGTGTGATGGGGGATTTTATGCCTCCCCCTGAGAGTGTCCTTTTTGCATGTAACCTCAATAAAAAGCAGGCTGTGTGCTCCAGCACATCAGACCTATTTTTGACCCTCTAACTTGCAGCTTTGACTCATGTTTGTAGGGGACAGCTTATAATCACTACAGGGATTGCTATGTTTTTCATACTCCCTTAGCTACAGGGATTGCTACAGAAGGAAGAGGTTCGCCTACTGGAGCCTGGTCGTAGGTCCAGGGCGCAGAGCAGACGGCGAGATACCAGCCCAGCAGCGGTGGTTCATAGAGTCTGCATTACTTATGGTGGCTACGCAGCAGTTATAGAGTCCACGGTGCTGCTGCTCCTTTGGTGAGCGCTAGGAGCATCCTTTTCTACGGTCCAACTTCCAGCCAGCCTGGAGGCAACCGTAACATTTGGCGGCAGCGGTGGGATTGGCGTCCTAGCGCAAGGAGCAGCACCACAACAGCACTGGTATCGTAGGAGAGTAATTGAGGGCAATGCTAGCCACTGCGCAGCGTCCCTACCTACAGCAGCATGGAGCTGACAAGATACTGGTCAGAACCATGTGAAGAGCACCTCAACCGGATCCGTCGCTATGAGGGCGCGGATTTCGTTCCAGAAGTAAAGAGGCGGCTAGTCCGATATGGTCCAGACCCTGCACAGGAGGTAGTCAGTCGCCTCATCCGGGAATTGGCTACGGAGAACAAAGCGGCACGAGCCTTTGAGCGCCAACTGTGGAGTTTGAGGGTATGGACACCTGGTCTCTCTCCCCAGCCGCAGCATGTTCCACAGGGAGAGGGGAGCAGCGACCTCCCTCCCCAGCGGCAGTATACTGTGCAGAGGGAAGAGACAACCGGTCTCCTTCCCCAACCCCAACCAGAGATACCAGAGGCAGCAGGCCTCATAGACTGGTCCTGGGAGGACCCCCAGCAGGCAGGTGGAGATGGGACCGCAGTCTCTCTACCGGCCCTACAGGGATGCTGGGCAGGCGGCCCAGATCCCCAGCGACAGACCCAGCTACAGGGAGGGGAGAGCATCGACCTCCCTCCCCAGCCGGAGTGTGCCTTCCAGGGAGAGGAGACAACCGGTCTCTCTCCCCAGCCGCAGCATGTTCCACAGGAAGCGGAGAGCATCGACCTCCCTTCCCAACGGCCGCCGGAGTATCAGGAGGAGGAGGTAAGCCAATCTCCCCCTCCCCAGCTAACTCCTAACTTGGGCCCAGGGTTAACAGTGGAGATGTTAACCCCCACTGACCCCCACGTTCCCTTTGCCACCGGGCAGGACTATGCCCCAATTCCCCCAGCAGAAGAGCTGGCATCAGGACAGAGCACTGCTGGCCTCTGCCCTACAGACCTTGTCCTTGTTACAGGACTGGCCTGCAAACCCCTCACCCCAGCAGAAGCGCTGGCACCAGGGCAGAGTGCCGCTGGCCTCTGCCCCCCAAGTACCATCAGCTATTTGCCCAGCTGCGCCAGGAAGGCAGAGGATGCTACACTGTCATCCTATAACCTGGAACTTACAGGCCAGTGCTACTTGTTGTGGGGGGGCTGCTTTGCTGCTAGTGTTTATTTGTGGGTGGGTTGCGAGACTAACTTAGGCACTGACCGACAGAAGGTCAGGTGCCTGGTTAGTCTCCCTCCAAAAGGGGAGATATGTTACAAACTGCTGTTTGTAACTGGCCCTTTAAATGGAAAATTGCCCTGCTTGCCTGGATTTTGGAGAAGCCTATTTGCCAGCCTCCTTCCACATGACTATGGCCCCTGGAAGATTGTGCCCCTGAGGACATATTGACTTTTGTTGGGTGTGTGTGTGGCCCTTTAAGAACCATCTGGGGACATATTGTGACTTTGATGAACAATGCCCCTTTAAGACTATGTCCCCAGACCTGTGAAATGACTTGTCCCTGGCTTTCTCCCACTTGGTTCAGTTTCATTGTGTGCCATTAAGAGTTAAATTTTGTTCAGCTTCAAGAAACCTATTCTAAATACAAGTCTGCTGGGATTAGCTCTAATTAGGTTTAGTGATCAACTTTCCCATTGTCTAATCAGACTAGTATTGATAAGGTGGACTGCATTGTTTTATTGTGTGTAATGTTATCTGCTGAAGTAAATGTTGTGGCCTGTCAAAGGGAGTGTCTCTCTATCTAATATCAAATGTGTGATGGGGGATTTTATGCCTCCCCCTGAGAGTGTCCTTTTTGCATGTAACCTCAATAAAAAGCAGGCTGTGTGCTCCAGCACATCAGACCTATTTTTGACCCTCTAACTTGCAGCTTTGACTCATGTTTGTAGGGGACAGCTTATAATCACTACAGGGATTGCTATATTTTTCATACTCCCTTAGCTACAGGGATTGCTACAGAAGGAAGAGGTTCGCCTACTGGAGCCTGGTCGTAGGTCCAGGGCGCAGAGCAGACGGCGAGATACCAGCCCAGCAGCGGTGGTTCATAGAGTCTGCATTACTTATGGTGGCTACGCAGCAGTTATAGAGTCCACGGTGCTGCTGCTCCTTTGGTGAGCGCTAGGAGCATCCTTTTCTACGGTCCAACTTCCAGCCAGCCTGGAGGCAACCGTAACATTACCATTTTAACAGCATTCACCCTGCCCAACCAGGAGATTGGTTTATTGGACCATGAGTGTAAGGTAGCAGTTATGTGGCTTTTCAAAGGGTCGAAATTTAGGGGGGCCAGCTCATGCAGATGTGATGAGATCATTATCCCTAGATATTTGAGTGCTATCGGTTGGTGTTTGAATTTATATGAGTGCAGTATACATAAGTCTTCGGGAGGTGTCTCTAAATGAATGAACTCCGATTTTGTGTTATTAATACGAAAGTTGACAACGTCCCATATTTTTGGAAAAGAAGTAGTAGAGAGGGGATAGAAGTGGGGAGATTCGTGAGTGTAAGTATAACATCATCCACATATAAGGAAATCTTATACTCCTTTTGTCCTATGGTAATGCCAGTGATCGAAGGTCTGGTTCTAATGTAAGTTGCCAGGACTTCCATTGCCAGGATAAACAGTGTTGGAGAAAGCAGGCACCCTTGTCTTGTTCCATTGTTTATATAAAAAGAGGGTAACAAGGAGTCATTTAGTTTTATTTCAGCCATGGGAGTCTTGTACAGTGCGAAAATCTTATGGATAAATTGGTCATCAAACCCGAATTTCCTCAAGGTCTGAGTCAGAAAAGGCCAACTAAGGTGGTCGAATGCCTTTTCAGCATCTAATGACAGGACTATGGAAGGGATGTGGTTAATTGCAGCATGTTCAATAATATTTAATATTTTAATGGTATTATCCTGGGCCTCATTACGGGGAGTGAAACCTACTTGATTGGTATGTATAATGTCTGGGATAATCTTGTTCACTCGAGTGGCAAGGATTTTAGCATATCATTTAATATCGAAATTTAGTAATGAAATTGGGCGGAAGTTTGAGGGTGTTGTAGCTGGTTTGCCAGGTTTTGGTATCACTACCACATGTGCCTCTAACATAGAAGAAGGAAACTGTGATCCGTCTGCTATGGAATTAAATAATCTCGTTAAATGAGGCACCAGGGTGTCTCGAAACGTTTGATAGTATCTCGCTGAGAACCCATTGGGACCTGGGCTTTTCCCTGATTTTAACTCTTGTATTGTGTGTGTAACCTCTTGTGGGGTGATATGTGAATTGAGGTCCTTTAATTGTGTACTAGTAATAGATGGGAGTTGACAATCTTGAAGGAATTGTGAGGTATCCTGTGAAAGTTGGGCTAAGGGGATCTCAGAATGTATATTATATAAATTTGAGTAAAAGGAGTGGAATGCCTGAAGAATATATGGAGTGGTTTTCTGAGGGGGTCTACTTGGTGTTTGTATTTCATATATGTGTGATTTAAACTTTCTTTTTCTGAGGGTCCTGGCCAGGTATTTACCTGCTCTGTTTCCTTCAAAATGAAACAAACTATTCATTTTCCTTTTTAGAGTGTGGTATTCTATCTGAAGAAAGTCATCTAGTGCCTTCCGTATGACTTCTATTTCAGAGAGGATAGAAGAGTTTGTTGGAGATTGCTTGTGTTGGAAGTTTAAATGTGAGAGTTTGGAGGTGAGATCATGATATGTCTGTTTTTGTGTTTTGTTTACTTGAAATTTTAGTTTGATAAATTCACCCTGAATGAAGCATTTATGTGCCTCCCAAACGGAGAACTGATTGGGTGTTGAGGGAGTATTAATAAGAAAGTATTCAGTCAGAGTATCATTCAACTTAATGACATGGTCTACATTACTCAGTAAGGTGTCATCTAATGTCCAATGATACTGATTCGTTGTACGTTCCGGCCAATTGATATGTAATTGGACCACAGAGTGATCAGACCAAGGGGTAGGTGTAATAGCACATTTGGTAATTTGGGATAGGCCCATCTGGTTAGTGAAGATATAATCTATACGACTATAAGACTTATTGGGATAAGAATAAAACGTGTAGTCCCTTGTATCAGGGTGTAAAAAGCGCCATGTGTCATATAGATTGGGCAGTTTAAGGTGCTTCCAGAAATATGTAAGGAATTTAGTGTTTGGTTTTGTGAGGGGATTAGTGCTGTCTAGTTGTGGTTGAAGAGGAAAATTGAAATCACCTCCTAAATAAACCGGTCCCTTGGAGGCATCCAATAATCTGTTGAACATTTTGATAAAAAAGGGTTTTGGGGTAATGTTAGGTGCATAAATGGTAACGAGGGTTATGGGCTGACCATAAAGGAGTCCTATCAAGCCTAAAAACCTACCGTCTGCATCTGCTATCTTATTCAGAAGTGTAAAGGGTAATCTTAAGTAGGATACTGACTGCACATTTTTTAGTAGGGCCTGAATTGTGGAAGTGTTGGGTATACGTGCGGCCAAAATATTTTGGCCAACAATTTTTTTTAAAATGGGTTTCTTGTAGGTAAATAATATCTGCTCCTCTTTTCACTAGATCAGAGAGCGCCTTAGAGCGTTTGCAGGGGGAATTCAATCCCTTTGCATTTTGTGATAAAATAAAATAATAATAAAAATAATCAGGGGGCGAGGTTCCTTATGATATTGGGAAGTCATGGTTTGAATGTATGTGTGCATAAACTGAGGGAAGTAGAGTATACATCTGGCTAATGGTATGATAAGTATGTGATGAGACCTCTTTTGCACATGAAAAAAACATTTGTTCACAGCTTGTACATCTTACAAAAAAACAGTAAATTAAACATTGTTAACATACTTTGAAATCAGCAACATGAAAAAAAATAAACACATCTCTAAGTCTAATAATAGACATAAATTAGAGTAAGAGTTCTTAAGGGGGTAAAAAAAGAATAGATCTCCTAATTATGTAGCCTAATGTGATCTCTCCATCCTTCTACCTCATTGGGTTTTGGAGGGAGGATCGTCTTTTAAATTCTGGGAAGTAAGTCAAAGTATAGGTAGGTAACGTAAAGCGTCTCAAGGTTAGGCATGGCCCCGGAGGGGAGAAAAGGGGGAGGGAAAGTTCTGCACCAATATCATTGGTATGTTAAGAAATAAATGCAGTCATCGTTACCTGACCGGATGTCATATGCTCCGGGTTGCTTGTAGTTGGTGGAAAGGTTTACTGTGAAAGTCTAGTCTGCAAAAGCATCTGGTTAATCCAAAGAGCATCGGAATCAGCCCTCTTCAGAGCTAGAATGGTGGGGAGATTTCTGCAAAGTAGTTTCTCTATTCTCTCTGGTATGTCTGTGGTTGGGGTTCTTGCGTGGCAATTTGGTTTGCCACTTCATGATATTTGTCTTCATTCTTTTAGGTAATGCTTGAAGGGAAGAAGGAACAGGAGGCTCCATTGAAGGTTGGTCTATGCCCAGATCCTTGCAAAAGGATGGGATATCCTCTGGTGTGTGACAGGTGTATTGCCTATCATTCTGTATTACCATTAAATGGACGGGGAAGCCCCACCTGTAAGGGATCTTCTTGTTTCAAAGTAGAGACGTGAGTGGGAGGAAATCTTTTCTTATCTGTAGGGTCCTTGTGGATAGATCTTGGTAAAATTGCACAACATTGCCCCTAAATTTAATGGGTTGGTGTCTTTGTGACTGGTTAAGCAACATCTCCTTTTCAAGGAAGTTTTTGAATATACTAATAACATCTCGGGGTGGAGCGTTGTCAGGGGGTTTAGGCCTGAGGGCTCTGTGGGCTCTTAACCATTGTATATAATTTGGGTAGGCAGATTCCTTTATGGAGGTGAATAGGGATTGTAAGTATTCAGGAAAGTCTCTCGGTAGGATAGATTCAGGAATTCCTCGAAGCCTTAGAGTTTTCCGTCTACTCCTGTTTTCTAAGTCATCGATCGTATCCATCAATGCTGTTATTGTTTCCTGATGTTTTGAAGTTTTGTTGTCTATTCTCTGAATATCCTCCCGCACCTCCTCAGTCTCTGCCTCCAGCATGTCCACTCTAGAACCTAAGTTGTGGAGATCTTGTTTCAGTTCCGTTAATTCTTCACGAAGGCAGGTTCTAAAGATATCAGATATCTCTTGTTTCGTTGCAAAGTGAGACATTAGCGAAGCAGGAATGTTGTCAGGTATGCTGGGTGATGAGAGAGGTTCAGCTGCGTGGCCCCCCAAGCTCGATGGAGGAGTATGTTTGTTATGAGAGCTCATAGGAGGTGTTGAGTGCTCCGCAGCAAAAAATGATGGCTTGATTGTAGCTTGTTTTAGAGTTCTCTCTGACTTTGTTTGTATTCTAGCTGCCATCATGGTAAGAAGAGATGGAGTTTTCCCTTAATATAGGTCAGCTGTTATTTAGTATACAGTTAGGGTGTGATGCGATGAAAGGGACAAATTCCCCTCTCATGAATAGGTCTGGCAATGGGAACCCCCTGTGCAAAACACTCTTATCCCTCAGCTAGGCAGTTCTTTAATGAGCAATGGAGAATGTTATTTGTAAGGGGGAGGGTCTATGTATTGCTCCTGGTCTCTGAAGGAAGAGGGGTAATCACTCACAGAACAGTGCGTGTTCTGGGTTTATTGTTATCAGGAATTATGTTTAGTATGAATTATTTTACACCCTGCATATGGAGCCTGATCCGATTTCCCTAGGCTCTAGTTTCAGTAAGTTCTTTCTCAGTTGCAAAGCACACAGTGTATACAGTGTCCTATTTATTCACTACATGCGGCAAGAGTAAAATAAAAGAGAAGGCTAAGGAGTATATTTATATAGCAAAGAATACCTCCTCACCGCAGGCCTGAAACCATTCCCCCTTTATTTCCTGCACTGAAGGAGGATTGTATGTCGCTAATGTAGATACCCAAGAAAATATTAACTACGAAAGTATTAAGATTATAAATTTGTTTCAGTGTAGTCGTGATTAGAGATACACAGTATCAAATAATATTTAAGTAGCAACAATGTAATTTAAGGGTAACAATCACAACATTATAACTTGAACTTTTTTTATTTGATTCTTTGATATGATTATTTCTGGATATGAATTGTTTTTTATTATATGAATCTTTTTATACAAATTTTTATATGAATTTTTATATTAATGGGTCTCTTTTATAGAAAATGTTCCCCCCCTTTTTTTAAGAACATTTGGTCATTTAATAAGAATTGGCCCCCTTCTAATGAATTGATCAGTTTTTACAAACATTTGATACACATTTTTAAAAAATTTTTTTTAGATAACATCTGTTTAAGTATTTTTATTGTAGAATTTTTTATAGTAATTTTTAGGAAAGTATTGTATTTTTTAAGTTTTATGGAATGCCTTTTGCTTAAAATTTATTAAAATTATTATTCAATTGGAGATGTAGCATGACATATATTATATGTGTGTGAACTCAGATTGTATTTATATTTATATTTATTTATATACACTTACAGGAATCTTCTAACCTATTAAATAAATATCTTAATATAGGTTTAAATTTTAGATGAGTAAAATGAGGAGAAATGTTCACAATACTGCTTCAGAGAACTTTGATGAAATTTGATGAACAAAGGTTTAACATCTATGCCTTTAACATTCATTGCCCTTAAATAGAGGTGGAGCTGAAGGTTAAAGTATCTTGACAAAGGCTCGTTGAGAGCCAACACGCGTTGATCTACCTGCAGCTGTTCTGAGTGTAACCACGCCAGAGTACTGGTGAATTCAGACTGTCTGCGAATTGGACACAGAAATAACTCCCATAACCGCAACTTTAGCATTTTAGAAACCAGTCCGGTTATGCTGTTGGGGTGATAGGAGCAAGAAATTCAAAAAAGTGCGCGCACTGAAACTGAAGGAGCTGATTGGCGAACCAGAGTGCTGGTGTCATTGAAGCAGACGGCTCCAGGATTTAACAACCGCTGACAAGCGGCACCTTAAAGTGGCGGAGGATCGTTTTGACACGCCTGAAATAGAAGGGACCGTGGATTATCAATCTTACCTAGTAAAAAGAATTAAGGTACCGCATATCCCTGAATTTCAAATTGACTATTTGTTTTCGCTAAAAATATAGGTGTATGCCGCCCTAACGGCTAGGAAGACTCACCATTACAGTAACTGAATCACTGTCCACACTGTTACAAATTAACAGGCATTGATACATTGAAACTTTACGAATGTTAAAAGGCTTAAACTGCAAATTGATCTTTTTGACCCACCAAGACTACCTCTGAAACAAGTATACCAATTGTGCACTAACGTGGTATTAACTGAGATATTTTTAGAATTCATCACCTATCTAGATACTATTGTTGTATATGAAGTGTTATCTGAATTATACAAGTGTTTTATTTGAAATTTTAATATAAGTCTAGAATGAATTTTGTGTAATTTGACACCGGTGTCTGATGTAGTACATGAACTCATTGAAAACATCTAGTGTTGTCTGTTATTTATTTTGATATATTTACTCTCTGTTGGATTCCTTTTTACATTAATCACATTAATCATATTGTGTGAGTTGCAACTCCAATTGAAATTTAGGTTGTATTTAGAGCAGTTTGCCCTTTGGGCGCCTCCCTCAACCTTTTTGTTTTTGTATGTCGCTAAGTCAGTATCCCCTCAAGGTTGTGTGCGAATTTGGGTATGAAGCAGGATGATGCTGTACAGTACCTTTATGTGATGCCTTGTGAGGGCTAGAGTGAGTTCCGCCTCGGATGACTTGAAGCAGTGCAGAGATTTTGGCAGCTCTGTAGCAGGCCGCAAAGATGGCTTCCGACTCTGCACCGTCTCCTTTGTTCTCCCACGGACTGTAAGAGCAGGTGAGAGGTGCGATGCAAGAAGCTGAGGTGGATGTGGGGTTATCATGCTGACAGTAAGATGTGCGCCTGAAGTTCCCAGTGGCGCGAGGTTCGGCCTGCACTCACAATGGCAGTAGCGCAATGTCTAACCATAGGTATCGACCAGCTCATCCGATCTCCAGGGGTCCGGCTGGGTAGGGCAGATGCTCCACACTAGGTGTCTGCAGGCCAGATGTGTTGTGGTTAGTAAAGGTAATCGGGAGTAGGCTGATGTTGTCTTATGTTCCTCCTCGTCACTCCGGGGACTCGTATGCTGACATAGGTAGAAGAGAGGAGATCAAGGTTTAAACTGTGTGTTCTCCACTCTATAGAGTCACTCCAGGTCACTTATTTTATATATCTAGCTCATTTTAACTGCCCAGGATTAGTGATACAAGAAATACGTTTTACAGAGCACTGGAGTTACACAGCCATCTTAACTGCAGCCAGGCTCCGCCCCTACCTCTGTGATTACCTTTTATCTAAGCCTCTGCAGAATGCACCCTTATCTCAGTTCTTTTGACAGACATGCATCTTAGCCAATCAGTGCTGACTCATAAATAACTCCACAGGAGTGAGCACAATAATATCTATATGACACACATCAAATTTGATGCTAAAAGTAAATTGGAAAGTTGCTTAAAATTATTTGCCCTATCTGAATCGTGAAAGTTTAATTTTTACTTGACTGTACCTTTGAGCACAGTCAGTTGTACAACCCCCAATTCCAAAAAAGCTGGGACAGTATGAAAAATGCAACAAACAAAAAGTCATTTGAAAATTCAATTCACCCTGTACTATAGTAAAAACAAATTATTAACACATTATTTGATGTTTTACTTTGTGGGGTTATCATGCTGACAGTAAGATGTGCGCCTGAAGTTCCCAGTGGCGCGAGGTTCGGCCTGCACTCACAATGGCGGTAGCGCAATGTCTAACCATAGGTATCTACCAGCTCATCCGATCTCCAGGGGTCCGGCTGGGTAATTGATTGGATATTCTCTTAGCCAGCAACATTATTTTTTATTTTTGATATTTCTCATTTTTTATATTTTTTATTTTTGTATTTTTTATTTTTAGGGTGGTATTCCATATAGTACTTTTCTTTTATTCTTTTTACTTGTATTATATACCTTTGCAGGGAGACGTCCCGTGTATTGTACAATTTATCTTTGGTAGTAAACTTTTCAAATTACTTGGTGTAATGTATTCTTTATTATGAATGCCTAATTAATGCTGATTAAGTGTGTTGGTTTCTCTTAGCTTTTAGCGCCCTCTCATTTGTGGTTTTTGTTTAGTTTTATTTTTTTGCCATCTAGGGGAGGTGGCAAGAGAGTGGCTTAGATAAACCTTTAGATTTTAGCGCTGTATTATTCCTTTTTATTCTTGCTATTTCTCCATGTTATACTAGCAGCTTTAATCACACATTTATAATCGTTTTTTTCACATTTTTCGTTTTATCAACCAATTTTTTAGTATTATCACAAGAGGCTCATATTGCACTTAAATTTTTTATTCACACTATGGAACCTGAACTTTTTTCTTTTAGGGATAATCTTTTGAATGAACTCACTAACACAAATATCACAGATGAACAAACACATAATAACACTTTGGACTTTAACCAGTTAGTGAATGAATTAGATAAACTAATGGTGAAGGAAATTAAACAGAAAATGGAGTTGGTATTTTTAGACAAATACACAGATCTTGATTTAATACCTAGAGTTCTTAAATTCAAAAAAGCTTGCACTTTCACTCTTAGTAAGATTCACCAGAATGAATGGGATTCAGTTTTAAAAGAAGCATCACATAGTCTGATAGGGATTTTAAAGAAATCTAGAAAAGAAACTCTAGGTGAAATCAACACTCAAATTATAGATTTTAAAGGTCAATTAGAGACAAGGAGAGAACATCCTAATTTTAAGGAAAGACAAAATAACTTAGTTAAGAAATTAACAGAATTAAAACATGGACTTTTAGATGTAAAATGGAGGAAGTTAGAGAGGGATAGGAATGATTTAGTGGAACAGAATAAGGATCAAAAGGTGAAAATTATAAATGAAAATATGGCCACACCCAAACAAGAGGATTGGGATCAAACCAACCCAAACAGGAAACAAAGAGATAAAGGATTTAAACCACAGGGAACACTCAAAGATAGAAATAATGATAATTACAGAGAAAGTAATTATAGAGATGGTCAATATAGAAGAGACCCTCCTAATACAGATTTTTATGAACATAGTTACAATAATTCAAATTGGAATTATCAATCCAATTATGGAAACAAACGACAATTCCAACCATATAATCAATACAATAGACGCAACTATAACAATTATTATAGAATGCAACAATACAACATAGACAACGATATAGATTATAGATCATTTCAAAACAACAGAGACAATTATACCAATAGAAATAGATTCCATCAATATGAAAATAGAAATCATAATGGTTATCATAACCAATGGTCATATAATAGACCTCCAAGACACTCTTATGATGGTTATAATTCTAATGAATATCATCAGAGTGATAGATCACAAAGAGGAAACCCTGACAATTGGCACATTAAAACTAAAAATAGATATTTACCACTCAGCGAGGTACAAGATAGTGGAGATCACCAATTAAATCTCACTGAAAAAGATTTTTTAGACAACAGCCCTCTAAGGGAGGGCACTTCAAAAAATCTGATAGTTGCAGAAAAGAGAGAGAGATTTTACACCCCACCAAATCACAGGAAAAGACAACTAGAGGACAAAGGGGAGGAAAGAGTAGAAGGAGAGGCAAAAAGAGTGAAATAAAGACAGAAAACACAGGGATCTTCAATTTAAGTGATAAAGAACTAGACGAAGATGAAAAAAGAGTGCTCTCCTTGGGTATGTCCTTTGCCCCCACTGTCATAATGAATAAGTTCAATACCCATATACACGTAAAACAATTTCTTAGAAAACTAACTCTAAAACGCTATTTCTTGAAGAATCCTATTGAGAGGCAGATCAATTCTTCCAGATTTCCTCAGACTACTACAGATAAGGTGGAAGACACTACACATACCAATTTAAAACCATTATCAAAATTCTATCCTACTCATGCTAAAGGCTCCAATTTAGAGACTTTCGAAAAAATGGTCCTTAAAGATCTAAAGGACTTCAATCCTAAGAAAGTGAAACCGAATTTTAACTTAACAAGAAAAGATAAAGATATCATTGAGAAATTACAATCAAATAAGGAAGTAGTTATAAAACCGGCTGATAAGGGTGGGGGGGTTGTAATTATGGATAAAGTCAATTACATAATAGAGGCAAATAGGATTCTTAGTGACTCCAAAACCTATAAGATATTAGACCTCAATCCGATTAAACGAATTACGAAGAATCTTTTGGATATTTTGAAAGAAGGAAGGGAAGGTGGGATTCTTAATGACAATGAATTTAAATTTCTATATCCTGAATTTCCAAGAACTCCCATCTTTTATTTTTTACCAAAGGTGCACAAAAGCCTTGAAAACCCTCCTGGGAGACCTATTATCTCCGGTATTGGCTCCATTAGTTCTAATCTATCTAAATATGTTGATGTTTATCTTCAGAAATATGTAAAAAACTTAAATACTTATCTGAGGAATTCTACACAGGTACTCCAATTGGTGGAAAATATTAGATGGGAGGATAACTTAATTCTCGCTACAAGCGATGTTACCTCATTGTACACAGTTATAGACCATAATAAAGGTATACAAGCTGTGGAAAACATTCTTAGTAAAGATGATAATGTCAGTACCCAGCTAAGTCAATTTATCCTGAAAGGGATAAAATTTATTTTAGAGAACAATTACTTTGAATTTAATGGGAAATACTATCTCCAGCTCGAAGGTACCGCGATGGGCACGAGGTTCGCGCCAAGTTATGCTAATATTTTCATGGGTGATTGGGAAGATAATTTTCTCAACACACATGAATTTGGCGCGGACCTCGTGCTCTTCAAACGGTACATAGATGACATTCTAATTATATGGCGAGGATCCGAAGACAATTTAAAACTCTTTTTTTCAAGCAATGAACATCAATGATAGAGGTCTACACTTCACCTATGAGTATAGTAGGACCTCTATCTCGTTTTGGATCTAGAACTATTTGTAGATGATGGCAAGATTGCAATAATTACGTGCATAAGAAAAGTTGCCATTATAAGAGATGGAAAGAAAATATACCAACAGGACAATTTCTTAGAATTAGGAAAAATTGTTCTAGACAAATCGATTTCCAGACACAGACTAATATCTTGCAACAAAGATTCCATGATAGGGGTTATTCAGAGCAAGAACTGGAAGGAGCCATTAATAGAGCAGCAACAACAGAAAGAAGCACTCTTTTACAATATAAAGATAAAAACATTTCCAATACTCAAACTGACAATAATGAATACAATGTGGCATTTATTACTGACTATAGTGAAAACCACCAAGCAATAAGGAAAGCAATCAATAGGCATTGGCACATAGTCAAAAAAGATCCTCTAATAGGAGACATGGTAGCTTATAAACCTAAAATTATATTTAGGAAAGCAAAAAACTTAAAACAAATTCTGGCACCTAGTGAACTAAAGAAAGAGGGCACTATTCTAATTGACCGAGATTTGCAAGGTCACAATTTAAAAGGGTTTTTCCCCTGTCATCTATGTAGGACTTGCAGATACAGCAATAAAGTAGCACGGTTCATATAGCAAGAACAGGAGAAGATTACAACATTAAAGATATTATTAGATGCTCACAAAAAGGGGTGATATATCTTATTAAATGCTCTTGTAATTTATTCTATATTGGTGAAACCACTAGAATGCTACGAGATAGGATTAGAGAGCATCTTTGTAATATCGAAAAGGGTAATCTAGATACCCATCTCTATAAGCATTTTAGGGAAACCCACAATAATAGTCTGCAACACTTTAAATTTTGGGATATATATATAGTGAGAGGAGACTGGAGAGGGGGCAATTTCGAAAAAAAGCTCTTGAAGAAGGAATCTGAGCTTATATATCAATTTGACACCCTCCATCCAAGAGGTCTAAATTCAGAGATGGACCTATCACCATTTCTAGGAGTCTAAAAGAAAGAGAGGCCCCCCAAAATTAAGGATTATATGTGAAATATAAGCCCAAAGTGACCAGTCTACATTTATTGCTTTTTATATACAACTAATTTTTCCAAATTTCTAATAATATTGCACTGCAAAGAAAAAAACATAATTTTATGTCTAAACAAAGCTAGGCATTAATATTATGTTAATACTGCTATCCATCTTAAAATGTGCCTCCAGGAGGATAAATCCTCAAAAATAAAGTCCATAAAAGACATCACACTTCGAAAGTTATTCTTTACAGATTTAATTTTTTGTTAATAAATAAAAGTTGTTTAAGGAAATACCTTCATAACTTTAAACGTTTATCCCTTGTTTACATATCATGCATATGAAATTTGAAAAGTTGCATAAAATCAGCTATAGATACCCATACTATAGGTTGTATCTGGCTTAAGATTTTAGAAATGAATATAGAGTGTAATCTGATTACTAACTCTTTTTATTTAGAATAATTTGTTTAGACTATGGAATACCACCTAATGGAATATACCACCCTACTAATGTTTTTTTTTGCTAATTTATTTGTCTTTTATACTCCAAATAGAATTTTGAACAAAATTTTGAATGACCTTTAACGTACGGATATAACCTATGTCAAATAATCGAAATTCTCTGGGGCCAGTATAAAAATCTACAGAAAATTCTTTTAATGTCTAATATTCAAATGTTGCAGCAAAAAAGTTTGTTCTTGAACTCTGCAAACCACCTTAACAAGCAACTCACCTTAAGATCTAATTGAAAAAAACCATCATCCAATCGAATCACAGCAGTGGATTTTTAAACATGAGTTCCGGGAGCAACTGTCATCTTGAGAAAGCCCAACCACACGGGTGAAACGCGTAGAAGAAAGAGAGTTGCTGACCCTGTCAAGAACTTGTAACTAGGTACCTAGCTGATTACCCGCGCGTGAAATACGCTAAGAGCGGAGGTTGCTTCATATTATCAGCCCAGCTGATTACCCTTTTGCTACAGCTGCACACAACCAACGGAGGTGAAAATCTCAGAAAGACGCTGACTGGAGTGGTAACGGTTTTGGCGAAGAAAAGATTCCGGTATTACCCCAAGCTGCCTGTCAAGTGTGATCATCTGGTACACAGCCGTTCAAGAGTGTCATCGCGCTTGGCGAGGAAAAGATTCCGGTATTACCCCAAGCTGCCTGTCAAGTGTGATCATCTGGTACACAGCCGTTCAAGAGTGTCATCGCGCTTGGCGAGGAAAAGATTCCGGTATTACCCCAAGCTGCCTGTCAAGTGTGATCATCTGATACACAGCCGTCCAAGAGTGTCATCGCGCTTGGCGAGGAAAAGTTCCGGTAAAAAGTATAAGTTGTTTTGCTGAGTAAATTGATATATAGCAGGCTATTAAGGTGAGAAGTTTGCACAATACAAATATCCAGTGACTGACAAGCAAGGCTCACGGAGTCATTACTCATTTAACTGAAGTGATACAAATATACCTTCAGAAAAATAAAGTTTCACCTACTGCACATTCTATATATATTGAAGCAGTCTTTTAGCCTACATATAAGATTATGGAAAATAATTGCAATATGTGTTATTAACACTTGAAGAGTTGACACAAATATATGGAGTAACTATCACATTGACACTTTCTAACTAGCAACATTTGTTTCCAACACTGATACAAACTGGATCCCACAGCAATAAAGAGGAACATCTGACGCTTCCCTTGATTGGATATTCTCTTAGCCAGCAACATTATTTTTGATTTTTGATATTTCTCATTTTTTATATTTTTTATTTTTGTATTTTTTATTTTTAGGGTGGTATTCCATATAGTACTTTTCTTTTATTCTTTTTACTTGTATTATATACCTTTGCAGGGAGACGTCCCGTGTATTGTACAATTTATCTTTGGTAGTAAACTTTTCAAATTACTTGGTGTAATGTATTCTTTATTATGAATGCCTAATTAATGCTGATTAAGTGTGTTGGTTTCTCTTAGCTTTTAGCGCCCTCTCATTTGTGGTTTTTGTTTAGTCCGGCTGGGTAGGGCAGATGCTCCACACTAGGTGTCTGCAGGCCAGATGTGTTGTGGTTAGTAAAGGTAATCGGGAGTAGGCTGATGTTGTCTTATGTTCCTCCTCGTCACTCCGGGGACTCGTATGCTGACATAGGTAGAAGAGAGGAGATCAAGGTTTAAACTGTGTGTTCTCCACTCTATAGAGTCACTCCAGGTCACTTATTTTATATATCTAGCTCATTTTAACTGCCCAGGATTAGTGATACAAGAAATACGTTTTACAGAGCACCGGAGTTACACAGCCATCTTAACTGCAGCCAGGCTCCGCCCCTACCTCTGTGATTACCTTTTATCTAAGCCTCTGCAGAATGCACCCTTATCTCAGTTCTTTTGACAGACATGCATCTTAGCCAATCAGTGCGGACTCATAAATAACTCCACAGGAGTGAGCACAATAATATCTATATGACACACATCAAATTTGATGCTAAAAGTAAATTGGAAAGTTGCTTAAAATTATTTGCCCTATCTGAATCGTGAAAGTTTAATTTTTACTTGACTGTACCTTTGAGCACAGTCAGTTGTACAACCCCCAATTCCAAAAAAGCTGGGACAGTATGAAAAATGCAACAAACAAAAAGTCATTTGAAAATTCAATTCACCCTGTACTATAGTAAAAACAAATTATTAACACATTATTTGATGTTTTACTTTGTGGGGTTATCATGCTGACAGTAAGATGTGCGCCTGAAGTTCCCAGTGGCGCGAGGTTCGGCCTGCACTCACAATGGCGGTAGCGCAATGTCTAACCATAGTTATCGACCAGCTCATCCGATCTCCAGGGGTCCGGCTGGGTAGGGCAGATGCTCCACACTAGGTGTCTGCAGGCCAGATGTGTTGTGGTTAGTAAAGGTAATCGGGAGTAGGCTGATGTTGTCTTATGTTCCTCCTCGTCACTCCGGGGACTCGTATGCTGACATAGGTAGAAGAGAGGAGATCAAGGTTTAAACTGTGTGTTCTCCACTCTATAGAGTCACTCCAGGTCACTTATTTTATATATCTAGCTCATTTTAACTGCCCAGGATTAGTGATACAAGAAATACGTTTTACAGAGCACCGGAGTTACACAGCCATCTTAACTGCAGCCAGGCTCCGCCCCTACCTCTGTGATTACCTTTTATCTAAGCCTCTGCAGAATGCACCCTTATCTCAGTTCTTTTGACAGACATGCATCTTAGCCAATCAGTGCTGACTCATAAATAACTCCACAGGAGTGAGCACAATAATATCTATATGACACACATCAAATTTGATGATAAAAGTAAATTGGAAAGTTGCTTAAAATTATTTGCCCTATCTGAATCGTGAAAGTTTAATTTTTACTTGACTGTACCTTTGAGCACAGTCAGTTGTACAACCCCCAATTCCAAAAAAGCTGGGACAGTATGAAAAATGCAACAAACAAAAAGTCATTTGAAAATTCAATTCACCCTGTACTATAGTAAAAACAAATTATTAACACATTATTTGATGTTTTACTTTGTGAATTTAATGTATTTTTGAAAATATACACTATATTCATTTCAAATCTGATGACTGCAACACACTCAAACAAAATTGGGACAGTCCACTGTTTACCACTGTGCAACATCACCTTTTTTTTTTAATAACACTTATTAAGCATTTGGGTACTGAAGACACCAGTTCTTTTTAGCAAGCAGAATTTCCCCCCATTCACCCATTATGCATGTCTTCATTTGTGCAACTGTACAGGGCCTTTGTTTCCTTATTTTGTGCTTCATAATGCACCACACATTCTCAATCGGAGACAGGTCAGGACTGCAGGCAGGCTATTCTAGCACCCACACTTTCTCTTCTTACACAACCATGCACTTGTAATCTGGGCAGAATGTGGTATGGCGTTGTCCTGCTGGCAAAGGCAGGGACATCCCTGGAAAAGACTCTCACAGATGTGCAAGTTACCCTTGCCATGGGCACTGACACCCCCCCATACCATGAAAGACACTAGCTTTTGGACCTTTTTTCCAAAGACTATTTGAAATGTTGACTCTTGGACCACAAAACATGATTCCACTGTGCTACTGTCCATCTCAGATGAGACTGAGCCCAGAGAAGTTGGCAGCACCTTTGGACAGTGTTGATGTATGTCTTCTGCTTGCATAGTATAGCCTTAAGTTGCATCAGTGGATACAGCGGAGAATGGTGTTGACTGACAAAAGGTTTACCAAAGTATTCCCGAGCCCATGTCAGGTTATCCATTACAGATCATGATGGTTTTTGAGACAGTGACATCTGAGGGATCGAAGATCACTTACTTTCAGATGTGGTTTTCGGCCTTGCCCTTTACGCACCGATATTTTACAGATTCCTTGAATCTTTTAATTATATTGTGTACTGTAGAAGGTGAAATGCCCAAAATCCTACCGATCTGTCTTTAGGAGATGTTGTTCTCAAAGTGTGGGATTATTTGAGCCTCAACATATCCTTGCTCTTGAAGGACTAGGCCTTTTTTGGAGACTCCTTATATACTATGATTACACGATTGCCTTACCTGTTTCACATCGGCTTCTTATTTCAACTTGTCACATTGCAATTAGTCCTACTTGTCACATTGCCCCTGTCCTACTTTTTTGGAACGTGTTGCAGTCATCTGATTTTAAATGAGTGTATATTTTCAAAAATACATTAAATTCACAAAAGTAAAACTTCAAATAATGTGTTAAAAATGTGTTTTCAATATAGTACAGGGTGAACTGAATTTTCAAATGACTCTTTCTGGGTTTTTTTTGCATTTTTCCATACTGTCCCAATTTTTTTGGAATTGGAGTTGTAGATGCACTTTTATACAAGTGAGCTACAGTTAGAGAGCCTCTCAAGCTTACACTCTAAAGGATATGGATAGGGAAGTTGGGAGGGAAATTTGTTATAATATACAAATAAGTTATCTACAATAATAGACATTGGGGAGGGGAAAGTAAACAAAGGGGGTAGAGTAGAAGCTCTGTTTTGAAGATATTGAGTTGTTGCCAAATGACTTTGTTAATGACCCTATGGATGAAGTGTAGCTCAGGGCTTACAAAACATATTGGGAAATAGGGCACTAGGGCACCTAAAATAATATTTCCTGGTACCTAGTAAATTACCCTAAATTGTCATCCTATGGCAGAAGAATGGTGATCTGGTATTGTCTGGATTTCCCATGATGCTTCTCTTTCTCTTTGCAATATACACTGGCACAATAATTTCTTGTTTCCATATTTATGTGGCATCCAAGTTGAGTTTGTTCCTTCTATTTCCATCACTCCCACTTATGCTTATATGGGCAAGAGGAAGGACTTTTGTGGGACAACTGTAAGGGGGCAAGCATGGAAGAAAATCAGTTGGTCACTGCTATGAATGTGTTACACAATGGCGATTTAATCCCTTGTTTGTCCTACAAGTGTCTTGAAAGCAATCAAAAGGTAAAATCCATTAAGTCTATACATTCTGTCACCTAAGGGGTCATACTACTGCTATGGGATACATTTTTCTGTGTTTCTTTCTCGCAGTCAAAAGCTTAAAGGGACAGTCTAGGCCAAAATATGATTCAGATATAGCATGTAATTTTAAACAATTTTCCAATTTACTTTTATCACCAATTTTGCTTTGTTCTCTTGGTATTCTTAGTTGAAAGCTTAACCTAGGAGGTTCATATGCTAATTTCTTAGACCTTGAAGCCCACCTCTTTCAGATTGCATTTTAACAGGTTTTCACCACTAGAGGGCGTTAGTTCACGTATTTCATATAGATAACTCTGTGCTCGTGCACGAGAAGTTATCTGGGAGCAGGCACTGATTGGCTAGACTGCAAGTCTGTCAAAAGAACTGAAAAAAGGGGCAGTTTGCAGAGGCTTAGATACAAGGTAATCACAGAGGTTAAAAGTATATTATTATAACTGTGTTGGTTATGCAAAACTGGGAAATCGGTAATAAAGGGATTATCTATCTTTTAAAACAATAAAAATTCTGGTGTAGACTGTCCCTTTAAATCACTGATTTTAAAACTAATCACAGCTCAGTTTCTGTGACATTATTGCAATTTATGCCATGGTGTTTTGCCAAAACTGTGACAAATCATGGTGATAGAATCAAATGGATTAAAACAAATGATAGTTGGTACATTTTCTTTATGACTTTAAATTGCCCTGCAGACTTACAGTTCTGTCAGTGTCTTGTGTATAATGTACAAAAACATTATTTCTTTTTCCAGTGTCTTCCCCAAAGGGATAGCATAACACTATTTAATAGATATCTGTACAAAATCATAGCCCCATAAAGATATGAGGTAAAAGCGAACAACTAGTAAATGTGGATAGTTTATATACTCAATAAAGATGCATAAACCACATTTTTGGACTTCCTATGTGAATTATGCTGTATTTACAAATAAGGCTGTGCCAAAACTTTTGCTGACTGTTGTTTTGTTTATTATGTACATTACATGGACAGTAAAGATTTTTTTTAGTAAATGCATAGTTTTTTATCCGCAATCAAGTACTGATTTTTCATTTAAAATAAATTATTATTATTAAGAAATTTTTTTTTTAACTCACTTTATTAATTATTTGCAACACTGCTTTAAAGCCCTCGTGAGTCGTGAGTGTCCTATCTTATGCCCCTTATTTGTGGCTAGTTAAAGCTACCTGTATATGAGATTCTTCATCTTTGAAATAGCACCAGAAGGGCGTGAAACGCGTCAGATGATGTCACCCTCCATTTGTACCTACGCTCCAGGTCACTGTCTTACCTCTCTGACTGATTTGTTTTAAACTTTTTTATAAAAGTTATGTCTTATTACTTAAGATCTTAGCAGTTTGGTGCCTCTACTCTACGCCTACATTGTTCCTTTCAGCTGTGTTTAAAGAGGGCAACTTTCTGGTATATTTACTTTACTGCTAGCACTGGCTAGACAGTTTACAGGCTGCAGAGCAGACATCGGAGTGGTTCCCCTACTCCCGTAAGGTATAACACTTTCTTCCCTCTGAGCTATCCATTGTATTGTATTGTATTATATGAGATTCTCCACTGATCTAAGCAATAAGTTAGCTGGTTTAGGCAATTTGCAGCATTTTGCAAATTATTTAGATCACAGAATTTCATTTTTTGATGTCTGTAATGAGATGCAGGACACAGCAAAGAGGGTACAACACTATTTTATTGTAGAACATGGAAATACACATCTGGTTGCATTGATCTCACTTAGTAACTCCGCCACAGACAAACGGACCTAAGCCCCGCCCCCATCCGGTGATGTCACTTCCCACTTTCATCACATATTCCCCCTTTTCAAAGGACAAAGCATAATTATTTTCTTTCATTTGAATACAACAAATAACAAGGTATACAACAACAGTTTTGTATAGTATATAACAAATAACAAGTTACAGAAAATATAAACAACATGAATTACATCCTGACTTTAACATCAGGGTAGACTACCCTAGTCCACAGTGACCATGGGATTATTCTGCCCATACTTTTGGTCACTGTTCTAACTAATGTTAATCCCGATATCAGGCCGGAAGTTTCACCACTCTTCCGCTTGATGTAACTCTACATGAACTGTCCTCTGATACAGAAGAAGGTGATTGAGAGTCTGCTGGAGGCAAAGACATATCCCCGCTGTGATCTTGCTGAGGGGAAGGCACCCCTTTTAAAACAGGGGATACCACCAGCGGTAATACTGAGGCATCCAGTTCCAAACTCTCAGGTACAGGCTGAAGATGTTTTGATTACGGCGTGTAACTGTCCCTCCATCAGTAAGGACTACATAAGACCTTGGTTCTGGAGAATGTCCAATTACCGTAGCAGACGTCTTCCATTTTTTCTCATCATCCAGTTTAATTCTGACACTTTGCCCCGCATTCAGCTCCTGCAAGGGCCTCACAGAATGTCTCCTGTTGTAGAAGAATCAATAGCCCCTTTTTGCCTCTTCATCCCTCCTAAGGACTTCGTCCAGAGGAATAGAGCTAGTTGGCTGGAAGACACCCACAGAGGGTAAGGTGGTGCGAATCTGGCATCCTAGCATCAGCTGTGCCGAGCTAAACCCCTGGCTTGAATGGGAGTCACCCTATAGGACAAGAGGGCCAGGTTAGGCTCAGTTTGCTTTAAAATTAATTTTGACCTTTCAGCCATTCCGTTGGCCTGCAGGTAATGTGGACTTGACGTGGAATGTATAAAATCATATTCTCTGCTGAAAGAACTGAACTCTGTGGAAGCGAACTGCATTCCGTTATCACTCACCAACTCCATTGGTATACCCCACCGGGCGAACAAGCTCTTGAGACGAGTGATAATGGTGCAATTTCCAAATACCTGGAATAGTAGTCGATCACGACTAGGAACATTTTCCTGTGCAGTTCGCATAAATCAGCAACTATTTGCGGTCCTGGAACAGCACCAACCCATCCAGCTTCGTGAGATACAACCTTTCTGACTGGTAAGAACTTAAAGACATCCAGGCTTCCCGACTCTCGGGCCAACCTTCTTTTATGTACTTTATAACTTCTTGAAGGTCTGTATCTAAATATGTCTCTTTCTTTATTTGTTCTAGCTTCCCAGAAGAGATGGACTTGGAGGCCAGAACTAAATCTACACACACTTTCACATCCGATTCTGTTGAAGACTCTTCAGCAGCAGCCAGCGGGAGCCTGGATAGTGTATCTGCCACAAACAGTTGTTTCCCTGGCACATGCACTACCTGAACGTTGAACATGAGCAGCCTAATAAGAAGTCTCTGGCATGTTAAGGGTGTTTTGTCAATATCATAGGAGTTGATTAGAGGGACTAGCGGTTTATGGTCAGTCTCCAGACTAAATTTCTCTAAACCCACTAGGTAACGCTGAAAGCGCTCACAGGCCCAAACTGCAGCCAAGCACTCTCTCAATTTGGGCATATTTTGACTCAGCAGCCATCAGTATACGGGAACAGTAGGTGATGGGCTGCAGTTTGTTTTCATTCAACTGCAGAAGGGCGGCCCCTAACCCATAACTGCTCACATCAGCACTAACCACAGTCTTTTTGGAAGGGTCGTTGAACCCCAACACTGGGGCAGACCCCAGCAGGGACTTGACCTGCATAAAAGATTCTTCCTGTGAAGGTCCCCAGACCCAGGCAACATCTTTCTTTAGCAATTCTGTGATAGGGTGTAGTATAGTGGATAAATCTGGGAGGAACCTGCCCACATAATTTACAAGGCCCAATATTTGTCTCAGCTCATGTACATCAGAAGGACTTTTCATCTGTTCAATAGCACAAATTTTATCGGGGTCTGGCTTGATGCCATCCCCATTGAAGATATGCCCAAAGTAACATAACTCAGCTTTCCTAAAATGGCATTTATCTTTACTTAACTTCAGCCTGGACTCTCTAATAGTCTGCAGCACGCAGCTCAGTCACTGATCGTGTTCCTCCAATGTAGACCCATACACCAAGATGTCGTCCATGACGACTGCCGTGCCCATGTAGTCTCCTAGGAGAGAACTCATTTCTCTTTGAAAGATTTCAGGAGCAGAGGAAATCCCAAAGGGGAGTCTGCAGAAGCAAAACCGACCTACTGGTGTGATGAAGGTAGTCAGTTTGCGGCACTTTGGATCTAGAGGTATCTGCCAGAAGCCGCTAGAAGCATCCAATGTAGAGAAGAACTTTGCCCCAGCCAATTTCAGAGCTATGTCTTCAAGTGTCAGCAGCACATATCTCCCTCTCTCTTCACCACCTCATTCAGCCTTTTCAAGTCTACGCAGATGCGTACTTTACCGTTTTTCTTTGCAACAGGCACAATGGGGGCACACCAGTCAGTTGCTTCAACAACCTCTTCAATAACCCCCATATTCTTCATACGTAGAAGCTCCTTCTCCACTTGAGGCATGAGCGGGAATGTAATTCTATGGAGAGTGGTAATGCTGTATGGGACTGCATCACCTTTAAGTGATATACGGACTGGGTTGCAATTCAGTAGGCCCAATTCACCAAACATATCTTCTGAGATTTCATTCACTCTGGCTACTAGGCCCAAAGCACAGGCTGTTTTTCTGCTCAATAAATTGTTAACACACTGACCTCTAATCACATGCACCCACATGGTGAATTTCCTTTGCTTGTACTCGCAGCTGGCAAGAAATTTTCCCGCACAATCAATGCGGCCACCAGGACTATGGACTTTTGTTGTAACTTTCGCCAGCTGGGGCTGTTGAGGCAGTTTTATGAATGCTGCAAGGGACATTACAGTGATGTCTGCTCCTGTATCAATCTTAAAGGCAACTTTGGCTCCCATTACAGTAAGAGTAACCCTCCAATCTTCTTCTGAACCTGGCCATTCGACAACAGACCCTACAAAGGACACTTCTTAACCCTCCTGGTCGCTATCCACCTGCATCTCCTTAATATATTCAGTTTTACACACCACTTCAAAATGGCCCATTCTGTTACATTTTTTACATCTTTTGTCTTTAGCAGGGCATATGACATTCTGATCATGGACACGGTTGCACCTAGTGCATCGGGCATGCTGCGCCCATCCACTTATGGGCCTATCTGCTGCCTTTGGTCTACCGCTTACACTGTGCCTTTCACTAGCAGCCCTCCTAAACTGCTGCAATTCATCCACAATACTAATCAGACCTCAGATCAGCACTTTGCTTTTTCACCAGTTCACTCTGGCGGGCCATCATAATAGCCCCATCCAATGTTAAATCAGCCTCCAGCTGTAGCTTCAGTGAGACTTCAGCATCTGCAATTCCTATAACTATTCTGTCTCTGATTTGCTCCTCTTTAGCAACACCAAACTCACAGAATTCAGCTAGTTCATACAGGCTGCACACAAATGACTCCATAGATTCTCCCACACGCTGGGCACGTTTGTGAAAACAAGCCCCCTCATGAATCACATTTCTTTTGGGCACAAAGTGGGCACTGAGTTTGTTCATAACTATTTAAAGACAAATTCTTCCCCTTCTTGGAAAGCAAAGGCACCGAAAACTGGCTCCACATCTTTCCCCATAGAGTATAAAAGAGAATTAACTTGTACTTCACCACTTTCCTTGTCCAGCTTGGAAGCAATTCTGAAGCACTGAAACCACTGACGCCATGTGGGCCAAGCTGCAGGCTGAGAGAAATCAAAAGGCTCAGGTGGGGTAAACTTCGACATCGTCATCAATCAGGAAACAGAAGCGCAGGCAAGAACTTCTGACACCATGTCATGAGATGCAGGACACAGCAAAGAGGGCACAACACTATTTTATTGTAGAACATGGAAATAGACATCTGGTTGCATTGATCTCACTAACTCAGTAACTCCACCACAGACAAACGGACCTAAGCCCTGCCCCTATCCGGTGACATCGCTTCCCATTCTCATCACAATGTCTATAGGGAGTTTGTGACATGCACAAGTTTTGCACAAAAAAAAAAGATTTTTAATGTTCCCATTAAAGGGGTGAAGAGGGCAGAAATGTGTAAGAAAACGATGGCTGAAATGTATTCTTTTTCAGTTACTGTAATTAATACATTGGATAGAAAAAAAATCTCTTAGATATAACATAAGCAAAAGCCATTTTTCTTTACTTTCATTCTGTTCAGAACTCATAAACACATAGGGGCATATGTATCAAGCTCCGAATATGCCCCGTGTTTCTGGTGAGCCTGCTCCATAACCTATTGGCCGCGAGTCTGCAGGGGGCAGCGTTGCACCAGCAGCTCACAGCTCAATGCTGAATACGGCGAGCGTATTGCTCGCCGTATTCAGCGAGGTCTGGCGGACCTGATCCGCAGTGTCGGATCAGGTCCGCCAGACCTTGATACAAATGCCCCAATTTCTCAAAACCCTTATTTCTGTCAGCCTTTTTGTCTCTAAAATGTTTGAAGCACATCTCTGTAATCAATACACACAATATTATGTCACTAGTTAACTGTGATAAACTGGGTTCAGTTTAATATTTGACAAGGTTGTGGATGATTTAACATACAATAGTTTAGAGAGTTGTAGGTAAGCATACTGTAGAAAGTATTAAAATTCAGACAGCTGTGACTGGGTAATGCAAATTTGTTCTCACAATTTTTTGAATAGGTCAAGAAGCTTGCATCTCCATCCATATGTTTAAAGTCTAATTTTACTAAATGAAAAGCTCCTGTGTGAATCAAAGGTGGCATGCAAATAGGACTGTCACATATCAACGGAAACCTACAAAGTACTTTGCAACGCCTTTATAAAGAAGAAAAATTGATTGCATGGAATCAGCTAGCATAGTTTAAGCTAATTCCCTTTTTCATTATGTTCAGGGGGGGGGGGGGGGGGGGTTAGTCACTTCTTTATATGCCAGTTTTGATCTGTATCTGTCCGTTAGATGTATAGAAACCTCAAGAAAATTTAATGTGAAGCTGCAAAGAACAAATTGATAGAAGTTTTGAGGTGACTTTCTAAACTTAATCCAGAATGAAAAGTTATTTAAGGATAGTGAAAAAAAAATGACGTATCAGCTTCCCTGAAGCAGTTTGCAGTTGATCTGGCTCAAAGATTAATGATACTTCTCATTCCCTCTTTATGACCAGAAGCATTGATCTACTTTGATTTAGTAAGATGAGATTTTTTTTTTTTACTTTTTTTTTTTTTTTTGTTCCTTTGAGCACAACAACTGAATTAAACTAAAACATTGTTTTCTTGAATATTAAAGATTATTCTTTGTGGCATTTTTCTCTTTTTCTTAAAACTAATTAATCTATTAGTCAAATTTATGTAAATCTTAAGGCTGTAGATATATAGGCCAAGTGTTTCTCAGTAAAAATGCACAAATAATAATGATTAAGCAAGCGATTATTGCCTGGTCTATATTTTCTTTTACCTTTGTTACAGAACACTCCAACAAAGAAACATATTTATTGTATTAGTTCAATAAGTTAAAGGGACATTAAACATTGTGAGATTGTTACTGGCATCTGCAGAAGAGGTAAAATAAGCTAACAAGCTTTTAAACCTAGGGAAACCTAGGTTGGAACATGGCAGCTCCCATTACTTTATGGAGGCTAAAAGTTTACACTTCAATATTTAAGCAACTTATATTCTTTAGAAAAAAAAAACATCTGCATATTATTCACAGGTCAATAATTGCTCTGAATGTTTCATTCTATGTAGCATTTATTTATGTTCAATGTTTCTTTAAAGTAGCATTCCAGCCAAAATTGGAATCCACATGGATGCATTTCAGTTTTAAATAGAATCATTTTTGTAATAGACATGTATTAGCAAAAATGCTTCCAATAAAAGCTAAAACCGTTTCAAAAGTGTATCTAAAGGGACAGTCAAGTCCAAAAAAAACTTTCATGTTTTAAATAGGGCATGCAATTTTAAACAACTTCCCAATTTAGCTTTGTTCTCTTGGTATTCTTAGTTGAAAGCTAAAACTAGGAGGTGCATATGCTAATTTCTTAGACCTTGAAGACTGCCTCTAATCTGAATACATTTTGACCACTAGAGGGCATTAGTTCACATGTTTCATATAGATAACATTGAGCTCATGCACGTAAAGTGACCTAGGACTGAGCACTGATGGGCTAAACCGCATGTCTGTCAAAAGAACTGAAATAAGGGGGCAGTCAGCAGAAGCTTAGATACAAGATAATTACAGAGGTAAAATGTGTATTATTATAACTGTGTTGGTTATGCAAAACTGGGGAATGGGTAATAAAGGGATTATCTTTCTTTTTAAATAACAAAAATTCTGGTGTTGACTGTCCCTTAAGTATGCACCGTGCACCAGCATTTTAAACACATGGGGCTTGATCACATACTTAGCAACATGCGCAAAAAATATTGTTGCCAAATTTAGTCTAATTAAACAATCACATACCCGGCGCAGCAGACAAGTTATGTGCGTATATTTTAAACGTTGTGAGCATTTTTTACTCCCATAAACTAACATAGAACTGGCATCGCCAGTCGGTATCACATATGCAGCGCAAGGACTTACGCACGCAGAATGGAGATATTTTATTCCACTTTTATCTCACCACACATAGGCAGGCGCAGCAACCCTTGCTCACAGTAAAAAAGCAGCATAACTCCCTGGAAGCCTTAACAAACGCATGCGCAATATCAACCCCTAAACCACCATACCCCCACATCACAATCACTAATAAAATGTTGTTACCCCTAAACCACCATCCCTCCACATAGCAATCACTAATACAATGTTTTAACCCCTAAACCGCCACTCCCCACATCTTAATCACTAATAAAATGTGTTAACCCCTAAACTGCCACCCCCACAACATTGCAATCACTAATAAAATGTGTTAACCCCTAAACTGCCACCCCCACAACATCTCAATCACTAATAAAATGTTTAAACCCCTAAACTGCCACCCCCCACATCACAATCACTAATAAAATGTATTAACTCCTAATCCGCCATCCCCCCACAACCCAAACTACCTAATAAACCTATTAACCCCTTAATTCGCCACCCCCACAAAGCAAACTACCTAATAAAAAAATTAACCCCTTATCCACCATCCCCCCAGAATGCAAACTTCCTAATAAACCAATTAACCCTTAATCCGCCATCCCCCACAACACAAAATATTAAACTAATAACTAAGCCCCCTAACCTCCCCTAACTTAACCCTTGTTAAATACACTTAAATAAAATTAAAAAGATACTAACTACCTTAAAAATAAAAAAATTACAAAAAATAAAAAACCTAAATTATAAAGAAAATATTACAGAAAATTAAAAAAACCTAACATTACTAAAAAAATAAATCCTAACATTATAAAAAAACCTACCATTACAAAAATAAAAAACACTAAAATTGCAAAAAATAAAAAAGCAAACATTACAAAAAACAAACAAATTAAATAATTCAAAATAAAAAAAAATATTCTTATTCTAATACCCCCATTTAAAAAAAACACCCCAAAATTACCCCCCCCCCCCAATCTAGAAATAAACTACTAATAGCCCTTAAAATTGCCTTTTGTAGGGCATTGCCATAAGTTAACAGCTCTTTTGCAAATAAAATAAACAAACTAACCACTAACATTACAATCCCCCTAAATTAAAAAAAAAATAAGTAAAAATAAACCTATGTAAAAAACCATTCAGCTCTTTTTCTGCCCATTTTTTTTAAAAAAAACTTATCTTAATAAAAAAAAAACCACTGCAAAAAAACAAAACAAAAACTAATACTAACCCCAAGATTGGTACTCACCATTGATGAAGTCAAATGCTTTTTTCATTACTTATTTAATTTAATAGGCTTTTCAAGAGAAACAGAATATACCCCTTTACTTTTTATTTAGACATATTTTACATTGTGCCAAGATTCTGTAGCTATAGTGTTACAGGATTAAGGAGATTTTAAGCAACTTTACAGTTTACTTTTTTATGATCAATTTTGCTTCATTCTCTTGGTATTCTTTGTTGAAGGAGCAGCATAAATCACCCTCATAATTTTCTGTTTTGCAGTTATGAACAAGTGTCTAATTCTCTATTTTTCTAACATTGTTTAATTGAATCATTGAGTTTCTAGATTACTAGTGGAACGGTAATGTTGTGCCCTGGCTCGCACGTTAACCCTGCTAGACTTCGGCTTTTTGCGAATGTTGGGTTGCGTGCGTATTTCAAGTTGAAAGTAAAACGTTTTCACTTGCATGCTAACCTGACACACGCAAATAGCCGAACATTGAACGTTAGCCTTCAATAGAGCCGAAAAGTGTGAAAAAAACACCCTTACTCGTGCACAAACCTGATCGCATTTTCTCAAGTGCACTAATTCTACAAGAAAAAATGAATATTTCACATTCCAAAGTTCTTCCCATATAAGAATATGTTCTATTTATATTTATAAATAGATATTTCTATATATCTGATGTTTTTTTGGTAAAATATTTTTCTGTACCTACAGTATATATATATATATATATATATAAATACATATAACATATTCCCCATTGTGAAGAACTTTGGGATATTTACAGTAAATACATATTTATAACTTTGCTGCTTTTACATGTTTTCCACTACTTGACAGCAAAGGACTCCAATGCACTTATAGATATATTTCTATATATGTATACTTAGGTATTTATGTGTTAATATGTATATATAGGTCTGTAAATACATATATACACATTAAATACAAAAATACATATGATCACATATATAGACACACACACACACACACACACACACACACATATATATATATATATATATAAACAAAATAAAGAAAGTGGTTTTCAATCCTCCTTTAATAATATGTATATGTCCAAAGATAGTCTTATCCTTTAATACCCCACATGGCTATTGCCCTAAGACTTCATTTGAGAGGCAACAACAGTCTCATCTGAAACAATTAGATCAATCAAGGAGCATAATCTCTGTTGTGAGTAAATGTCGGTGTGGGTCTAATACACAATCTTCCTTAAAATGTGTCTTACTCATGCAAGAAACCGCTATGCGGCTACCCACTTACCGACCTCACCGGATATTTCCTCGATGGGTGATTGCTCTTGGCGTCCTGGAAGTTGTTATCCACCGCTATGTCCGTCTTTTTACTTCAGCATTGGAGCAGCCCTCTGTACTTCCAATGCCAATCCGATATCCACGCACTGGAAACAGCGTGGATACGTGTAGATGCGTGTGTAACGTACCACGTGTACGTACTCGTCCAATCAGATTGGAGAGAATCCGGGACACCTTTCTTGAATGAAAATAAGCCTCAATAGGGAAGTCTAGCTGTCCAAGCCAAACTGGGGTGTAAATAGAGCACTTAATACCGCTATTGCACAACTGCTGACCTGAAAAGTTCACGAATCCACAAGCCCAAAGTTTTCAGCAAAAAGAGCAAAATAGCGGTAAAAACATAAACTTTATTCAAGTGTAGTCACACTCATTAAAACATGGGGGTATCAGCATAAATATAGAACAAAAAACAAAAATCAAACATGAGAACAAATAGCTGACATGTTTCGGCACACAGCCGTAATCATAGCTAATGGGCACACCTGTGTTAGACATTTATTACCCTTCTCTAAATTCTCATTGGTTGTAATAAAATCATGTTGAAAATTGTCACTCCTCCTTATTATTTATTAATAACTTATAATACAATCTTGATTAAATCTAATAGGATAGAACTCTTAACTGGAGGAACATAATTCTAACAAAATTGCGTCTATTATATTTGATATAAATTCAAACTTAAACACTTAGCCAGACTAACGTTACAATAGGAATGAATGATAACTAGATGGATAGCAGCAGTTCTAATATCTTGTATATTAATAATAAAAAACCTTAGTAGATAGTAGAAAAAGTTGTAACCATACAATTCCTTCATTAAAGATATATTAAAAAAACTTATTGCATCCAAATGTGTAGATAAATAATGTATGAAAATTCCATGAAAAAAGTGTAAAGTGTTTTTGAAACACCAAATACAGCAATGAATCCGGACTTGGTATGTAGTTAATGAATCAACAAATAAGATCAAATGTATTCATTCAGGATTATCCTGTCTTTGTTTAAGTATATACCACATCAAATCCACATTCATTACAGTAACACAAATTCAGAAAGATTGGAAGAAATCTATTTCCAATAGTTAATTAAGTCAAACTCAGAGTTCAAACCTGAGGGGACTCTGGTGCCCAATCTAAATATCCAGAACATCTCCCTCTTGCCCAGCAATTTATCTCTGTCCCCTCCCCTAGGGGGGGTAGCCACCCTTTCAATAGCCTGCCAGCGAAAAGTGGTCAAAGTCTTATTGTGCCTTTTAGCAAAGTGCTGGACAAGAGGGGTTGTTGCTGTTCCTGAACTGATCGTGGATAAATGGTTCCTAATTCTCGTGTTGGCATCATTTGAGGTTAGTCCTACATACTGTAGGGAACACTCTATACATGTTATTAAATAAATAACATAAGTAGTGGTACAGTTGAGACATGTATCAATCTTAAATGTTTCTCCTGTACTAGTCGAATGGAAGCTGTCAGAAAATATTGCGTATTCACAAGGTCTGCATTTACGTTTACCACACTTATATAGCCCTTTGTGTTGTATCCACGAGCTCTCAGACTTTCTATTAGATTTCGGTAAACAAGAAGGGGACAGAATGTTACCCAAAGTTCTACATTTCCTATATGAACATTTTAGGCCTCTGTCCACACACTCTACTAGACCATCGTCTGCTGCCAACATTTTAAAGTGTTTTTTCACTATTCTACAGATATCTCTGTATTGGGCGCTGTACTCAGTGACAAAATAAGACTCTCTCTTTTTCACTGGGTTGATGTTATCTGTTCTCTTTCTTGTATTGAGCAATTTCTTCCTATCTATCCTGGCTACCTGCCCCTGTGCTTTATCCAGGATAGTATCTGCATAGCCTCTCTCTTTGAGTCTTTTTCTCAAATCCTCACTTTGCATGCTAAAAGCTCCATCCTCCGTACAATTTCTCTTTAACCTTATAAATTGTCCCTTAGCCACTGAAAAGGGTACATGTGGAGGATGGCAACTCCTAGCATGCAAAAGTGTGTTGCGTGTTATTGGCTTGCGATATGTGTCACATACTATGCGCCCAATTCCAGTACCAGTCAAAGTCAAGTCTAAGAAGCAAATGCTCTCTTTGTGATGTTCGAAGGTAAAGTTCAAACCCACATCATTATTATTGATCACGGAAATGAAATTGTTCAACTCATCTTCCGTACCCTTCCAAATAAGAAGCAGGTCATCTATGTATCTCCTGTAAAACACAATCTGATCTTTAAATGCATTCCTATCCCCAAAGATGTGGGACAGCTCCCACCAACCCATATACAGGTTGGCGAAAGATGGTGCAAACTTGGCACCCATTGCTGTCCCACACCTCTGGAGATAGAATAGTCCTTCAAACTTGAAGTAATTGTGTGTCAGGAGATACATAGTGACTCTTCGTACGTAATCCTTTAATTCATCAGAAAAATTGGTAAAATTGTGCAGAAAATATGTTATAGCTTCAAGCCCTCTCTCATGTGGTATGGAAGAGTACAGTGATGTGACATCAATTGTCACCCAACTGTACTCTCCCTCCACCCACTTCTCTCCTTCCAAGAGATTAATGACATGTTTAGTGTCTCTCAAATAACTTTGTAATCTGAGAACTAATGGATTCAGAATAGAGTCCAACCACTCTGATAAATGCTCTGATACAGAACCTATACCGCTCACAATCGGGCGGCCTTTAACGTCATCAATACTCTTGTGCACCTTGGGAAGATGATGGAAGATGGGCACAACGGGACATGTTACATATAGATAATCCCTCGTGGATTCATTAATGTGCCCATCCTCCAAACCATCATCCAAAATGGTCTTTAGAGTAGCTTGGTACATCTGTGTAGGGTCACCTGGTAATGGAACATAATTGTCAGTATTCTGTAATTGGCGTAAGGCCTCTTTAACGTAATCAGTCCTGTCAAGAACGACTATTGAACCACCCTTATCTGCCTTGCGTATTGTAATATCATCCATTCTTTTCAATTCATTTAACGCCCTTTTTGCATTGCGTGATAGGTTATCATTAGAAACAGCCGTTTCTTTTAGACTCAAAAGATCATTTTCCACCCTTCTGTAAAAGGTCTCTAATATTGTACCCCTATAATGTATATGGTAAAAGTCAGATGAGGGTTTAAACCCACTGAACTCATTTACAGAATGCTGGTCCTGATCAATATGACCTTCAATAGACAAAGCATTAAGGGTGGTAATGTCACAAGCATCCTTAAAAGAGGTACAGTTAACTTCGCATACTTCAGGTATCCCAACTCCAACCCTAGTTTCCTCCTCCAATGGTGATTCCCTAAAAAAACACTTTACACTTTTTTCATGGAATTTTCATACATTATTTATCTACACATTTGGATGCAATAAGTTTTTTTAATATATCTTTAATGAAGGAATTGTATGGTTACAACTTTTTCTACTATCTACTAAGGTTTTTTATTATTAATATACAAGATATTAGAACTGCTGCTATCCATCTAGTTATCATTCATTCCTATTGTAACGTTAGTCTGGCTAAGTGTTTAAGTTTGAATTTATATCAAATATAATAGACGCAATTTTGTTAGAATTATGTTCCTCCAGTTAAGAGTTCTATCCTATTAGATTTAATCAAGATTGTATTATAAGTTATTAATAAATAATAAGGAGGAGTGACAATTTTCAACATGATTTTATTACAACCAATGAGAATTTAGAGAAGGGTACTAAATGTCTAACACAGGTGTGCCCATTAGCTATGATTACGGCTGTGTGCCGAAACATGTCAGCTATTTGTTCTCATGTTTGATTTTTGTTTTTTGTTCTATATTTATGCTGATACCCCCATGTTTTAATGAGTGTGACTACACTTGAATAAAGTTTATGTTTTTACCGCTATTTTGCTCTTTTTGCTGAAAACTTTGGGCTTGTGGATTCGTGAACTTTTCAGGTCAGCAGTTGTGCAATAGCGGTATTAAGTGCTCTATTTACACCCCAGTTTGGCTTGGACAGCTAGACTTCCCTATTGAGGCTTATTTTCATTCAAGAAAGGTGTCCCGGATTCTCTCCAATCTGATTGGACGAGTACGTACACGTGGTACGTTACACACGCATCTACACGTATCCACGCTGTTTCCAGTGCGTGGATATCGGATTGGCATTGGAAGTACAGAGGGCTGCTCCAATGCTGAAGTAAAAAGACGGACATAGCGGTGGATAACAACTTCCAGGACGCCAAGAGCAATCACCCATCGAGGAAATATCCGGTGAGGTCGGTAAGTGGGTAGCCGCATAGCGGTTTCTTGCATGAGTAAGACACATTTTAAGGAAGATTGTGTATTAGACCCACACCGACATTTACTCACAACAGAGATTATGCTCCTTGATTGATCTAATTGTTTCAGATGAGACTGTTGTTGCCTCTCAAATGAAGTCTTAGGGCAATAGCCATGTGGGGTATTAAAGGATAAGACTATCTTTGGACATATACATATTATTAAAGGAGGATTGAAAACCACTTTCTTTATTTTGTTTAATTATCTGTGCATACCTGATAAAGCACAGTTTTTTCATATCCTCATTTATCTAATTTGTCCATGAGCACTTCCAACATGGAGGGTACAGAGAATTTAAATTTTTATTCACTTATGCCAGTGACTGATAGAGAATGTATGGATTTGGACAGAATTTTTTCCACGAATATTATGGATTACAACTTGAGTTGCTTATTTGATGAAATGGAGAAACTGCTCATTAAGGAAATGAAATTGCAATATGATATTTGGACTTTTGAAAGATACCTGAAATTAAATATGATACCAAGAGGACTTAGGCTCAATAAGTTTCCAACCTTTGAAGTTCAAGATGAGGAATTTATTGAAGCCTGGAATAGTATTCTCACTGAGTGTTCTGTTCGATTAATGTTACATTTGATATCATATAAAGTTAAATTGCTAACAACAGTAAGAGAGGAAATTGGGGTACTGCAAATTGAAATGAATAGCAGAAAAAATGAGATAGATTTCCCTAAGTTTGATAATATTTTGAAAACATCTCTTACTGAGATTAAAACTTCTGTCTTGAATTTAAAGCACACAAAATATGTGAGAGATAAAACAGATTTCGACAATAAGAATGTTTATGTTTGGAACAAGACAGATAGAACAAACACAAGGAGATCGCAGAATAGGGGTAGATCCAGGAGTAGGAATAGGAGTAGCAACAGACATAATAGGTCTCCAAGCAATACACTTACACCTGTATCCCATTCTGAAAGCAATAAGAGTTCAGAAGTATTAAAACAACAAGAAGAAAGTAATCAGGGTCAGAGCACACAGACTGGTATCTTAAAGCCCAGTATACATCATAGTGTTAATTTTCAGACTCCAGACTCACAAGTAGTTATATATAATGATGATCAGGGAGTGAGACAGAAGGCGATAGTGCCACAAGCAGCAGCTAGCAGCAAAGGCTCTAAATATGTGATGAGTCAACATGCTAAACAATCTGGTCAGGCAAACCAAGATAAAGCAGAATTTGATAAGGTTTTTCACATAGCATCAGAAAAAACAGGTATAGGTCACAAGCAAATAAGGTACCCAGTAAGAGGGAACAGGACCAACACGAAATACAAATAAACAATGTAATAAACCTTTCATCTAGAATACTCACTAAAGAACATCTTAATGTGCTGAGCCTGGGTCTCAACTTTGCACCTACTAATATGTTTAATGTTTTTGAGACTATGTTAGATCTAAATAAATTGATAAGGAACTTAACTTTACAGAAATTTTTTAGGGAATCACCATTGGAGGAGGAAACTAGGGTTGGAGTTGGGATACCTGAAGTATGCGAAGTTAACTGTACCTCTTTTAAGGATGCTTGTGACATTACCACCCTTAATGCTTTGTCTATTGAAGGTCATATTGATCAGGACCAGCATTCTGTAAATGAGTTCAGTGGGTTTAAACCCTCATCTGACTTTTACCCTATACATTATAGGGGTACAATATTAGAGACCTTTTACAGAAGGGTGGAAAATGATCTTTTGAGTCTAAAAGAAACGGCTGTTTCTAATGATAACCTATCACGCAATGCAAAAAGGGCGTTAAATGAATTGAAAAGAATGGATGATATTACAATACGCAAGGCAGATAAGGGTGGTTCAATAGTCGTTCTTGACAGGACTGATTACGTTAAAGAGGCCTTACGCCAATTACAGAATACTGACAATTATGTTCCATTACCAGGTGACCCTACACAGATGTACCAAGCTACTCTAAAGACCATTTTGGATGATGGTTTGGAGGATGGGCACATTAATGAATCCACGAGGGATTATCTATATGTAACATGTCCCGTTGTGCCCATCTTCCATCATCTTCCCAAGGTGCACAAGAGTATTGATGACGTTAAAGGCCGCCCGATTGTGAGCGGTATAGGTTCTGTATCAGAGCATTTATCAGAGTGGTTGGACTCTATTCTGAATCCATTAGTTCTCAGATTACAAAGTTATTTGAGAGACACTAAACATGTCATTAATCTCTTGGAAGGAGAGAAGTGGGTGGAGGGAGAGTACAGTTGGGTGACAATTGATGTCACATCACTGTACTCTTCCATACCACATGAGAGAGGGCTTGAAGCTATAACATATTTTCTGCACAATTTTACCAATTTTTCTGATGAATTAAAGGATTACGTACGAAGAGTCACTATGTATCTCCTGACACACAATTACTTCAAGTTTGAAGGACTATTCTATCTCCAGAGGTGTGGGACAGCAATGGGTGCCAAGTTTGCACCATCTTTCGCCAACCTGTATATGGGTTGGTGGGAGCTGTCCCACATCTTTGGGGATAGGAATGCATTTAAAGATCAGATTGTGTTTTACAGGAGATACATAGATGACCTGCTTCTTATTTGGAAGGGTACGGAAGATGAGTTGAACAATTTCATTTCCGTGATCAATAATAATGATGTGGGTTTGAACTTTACCTTCGAACATCACAAAGAGAGCATTTGCTTCTTAGACTTGACTTTGACTGGTACTGGAATTGGGCGCATAGTATGTGACACATATCGCAAGCCAATAACACGCAACACACTTTTGCATGCTAGGAGTTGCCATCCTCCACATGTACCCTTTTCAGTGGCTAAGGGACAATTTATAAGGTTAAAGAGAAATTGTACGGAGGATGGAG